>NC_057807.1:681795676-681828300 GCF_018294505.1 Triticum aestivum | reverse complement strand
CCGGCGGTCAGGCAGACCGTGTCTCCTTCGCCGACAGTTCTATCTCCCGCGCCAGCTGGGGGGGGGGGGGCGGGAGGAGGGTGCGGGCAGGATGCCCCCGCCTTCTCCTTCCCTCGCGTTCCCGTAAACCTCGTGGCTCGGGGGCCTGGGAGCCTGCAGCCGCCTCCTTCGGTACCTTCGGTTGATCCTTTGAGGGATTCAGCGCGAGGCTTTACCAGGGAGGAGGTCGTTGCTTTTGGCGGGATCCCCGACTCTTCGGGACGTCGGATGAGCACTCGCGTCCTCGAGGACCCGGAGGTGGATGATATGCAGCAGCGATGCGCTATGAGGGCGGCCAGGCTTCAGGATGCTGCGATTTCCTCTGGTATGTCCGTCAATATCTCCAATTCTTTATTGCATTTTTCTAATGAGGAGATTATAAACAATGCAAACCAATTAGGAGTTTCACTAGGAGATACTGATAGTGAGATTTCCAACTCGGTAAATGATCTATTAGACTTAGAGGCGGAACGAGCTTTAGAGACTATTCGTAATCTCACAGCGGTTAAGCCGATGAATGATGTTGAGATTGATGCGTTAGGGGTGCGAGTGCTTCATAGTCTGTGTCGGATCTAGCACCCTCTACCCATGAATCCGAGGATGATGATGGGCCCATAGAGAATGAGGGTGGTGCTCTAGTAGAACCCGGTTGTGAGGACCGGATGTCTCAGCCTACTAAACCAAAACGTAAGTGGAAACGGAAGATTTATCCCGATTCTGCAGTTCGTAGGAGTGCTAGAATTCGTACTACTAAAAAATTCCATGACGAATTATGAAAGGAATCTTTTGGAATAGCAGAGGTCTAAAGGACTTGGCTAAAAGAAGGTTTCTTGTTGAGGCTGCTTTGGAGCAGCGACTAGATTTCATTGCTCTTTCGGAGACTGGTAGAGAAAACTTTGCGCCCCGGTTTCTGTCTTCTCTTGTAGGTGGTATTGATTTCGATTGGCATTGCCTCCCCCCGCGAGGACGATCGGGTGGTATCTTACTTGGTGTGAGATGCGATTCGCTTGAGGTTCGAAGTGTAGTGATGGGTGACTTCGCGGTCAAGTTTCGAGTCAGGTCTAAATCAGATGGTTTCAACTGGGCGTTGGTGGCGGTGTATGGTGCCGCACAGCCTGAGCTTAAACCAGAGTTTCTGGCGGACCTTGTTCGAATCTGTGGATCGGAACAGCTTCCACTTTTGGTTGTTGGGGATTTCAATATCATTAGGAGGAGAGAGGAGAAAAATAATGATAACTTTGACGGCCGATGGTCGTTTATGTTTAATACCATTATTGAAAGCTTGGATCTGAGGGACATTGAGCTTTCGGGTAGAAAGTTTATCTGGGCAAATGCTCTGCCTAACCCAACCTATGAAAAACTTGATCGAGTTCTTGCAAGCGTAGAGTGGGAACAAAAGTTCCCTCTGGTTACGGTGCAAGCTCTTTCGAGGGGAATATCCGATCACACACCCTTATTCGTGGATTCAGGGGAGCCTAACCACATGGGTAACAAAAATACCTTTTCTTTCGAGATGTCTTGGTTCGAACGAGAGGGGTTTTTGGACTTGATTGCCAGGGAATGGGATAGAGGTGCAGGCGGTAGGACTGCGGTCGAGCGTTGGCAGAATAAGATTAGGCACTTGAGAAGCTTCTTGCGGGGATGGGCTAAGCACCTAAGTGGTGTGTATAAGATTGAAAAGGATAGACTTCTTTATCTTATACAGGCCCTCGACATTAAGGCTGAATCCACGATTTTGCTGCCAGCTGAGCTTCAGGTTAAATTTGAGGCGGAGAAGAGGCTGAAAGAGCTGCTCCGTGAAGAAGAGTTGAAGTGAGCTTTGTGTGCTAAAGTACGCAAAGTGGTCCAAGGGGATGCCAATACTCAATTCTTTCATTTAATTGCTAATGGCAAGCATCGAAAGAAGCGCATTTTCCAACTTGAACAAGATGAGGGCACGATTTTAGGTCAGGATAACCTAAAAACATATATTACCGAGTATTACAAGCAGCTATTTGGACCGCCAGAGGATAATTGTGTGTCCCTCGATGAGTCTAGGACTGAGGATGTGCCTCACCTTTCGGCTGCCGAAAATGATATTCTGGTCGCACCGTTCTCTGGGAAGGAGGTGTTTGAGGCAATTTCTCAGATGAAAAACAATAAGGCGCCTGGACCGGATGGGTTTCCGGCCGAATTCTATAAAAGATGCTGGCACATTATTAAGGGAGATTTGTTACCTATGTTCCATGATTTATTCTCAGGACAGCTTCAATTATTTCATTTGAATTTTGGAACTATCACTTTGCTTCCTAAGAAAACGGATGCTGTGAGGATTGAGCAGTTCAGACCAATATGCCTCCTCAATGTTAGTTTCAAAATATTTACCAAGGTCGGGACTAATAGGCTTACACAGATTGCGCATTATGTGGTCCAACAGTCCCAAACTGCTTTCATGCCGGACAGAAATATCCTTGAAGGGGTGGTAGTCCTGCATGAAACGCTCCATGAAATCCACTCCAAAAAATTAGATGGAGTAATTTTTAAGGTGGATTTCGAGAAAGCGTATGATAAGGTCAAATGGCCATTTCTCCAACAGTCATTGCGTATGAAAGGTTTTGATGAAGCCTGGTGCAGACAGGTTGAATCTTTTACGCAAAAAGGTAGTGTGGGAATTAAAGTAAATGACGATGTCGGTCATTATTTCCAGACACATAAAGGCCTAAGACAAGGAGATCCGATGTCCCCTATCTTGTTCAACATTGTCGTAGATATGTTAGCAATTTTGATAGGTAGGGCTAAGGAAAGTGGTCAAGTAGGTGGATTAGTACCTCATCTTGTTGATGGAGGTGTTTCCATTCTTCAATACGCTGATGACACGATCATCTTTATGGAGCATGACCTGGCCAAGGCGAGAAATATGAAGCTGGTGTTATGCCTATTTGAACAATTGACAGGGCTGAAAATCAACTTTAATAAGAGCGAGCTGTTCTGTTTTGGTAGAGCCAAAGACGAACAGGAGGCGTATAGGCAATTGTTCGGGTGCGAGTTGGGAGAGTTGCCGTTCTCATACTTAGGTATCCCAATCCACCATCGTAGGCTGACAAACAAGGAATGGAAGTGCATCGAGGACCGATTTGAGAAGAAACTGAGTTGCTGGAAGGGTAAGCTCATGTCATACGGAGGCCGGTTGATCCTGATTAACTCGGTGCTCACGAGTATGCCTATGTTTCTCCTATCGTTCTTTGAGGTCCCAGTTGGTGTTCGGAAGAGACTGGACTTCTATCGATCGCGGTTCTTTTGGCAGAGTGATGAGACCAAAAGAAAATACAGGCTTGCTAAATGGGATATCATTTGTAGACCGAAAGACCAAGGGGGTCTTGGTATAGAAAACCTTGAAGTCAAGAATAGATGCCTTCTTAGCAAGTGGCTGTGGAAGCTCTATTCGGAGACTGATGCCACGTGGGCTCAAATCCTTCGCAGCAAGTATCTTCAGTCAAAAACCTCTGTCCCAGGATTCAGTCAGGCCGACTGATTCACCCTTTTGGAAAGGACTAATGAAAGTCAAACAACTTCTGTTTAATAGGACAAAGTTTATTGTCGGCAACGGTACTTGCACACGTTTCTGGGAGGATACTTGGCTTGGCGAGACGCCCTTGGCCATCCAGTACCCTTCGTTGTACCGTATTGTTCAACGACGCGAGGTGTTTGTAGATTCTGTTTTTCAATCGATCCCCCTTAATATTCAGTTCCGACGGACGCTGGCGGGCAATCGTTGGGAAGAATGGCTCCATCTAGTTAGGAGACTGATGGAGGTCCAGCTTTCCCAACAACCCGATGAATTACGCTGGAAACTGACTAGGTCTAGAGTATTCACAGTTAAATCAATGTATATTGATGTTATTAATTCGAGCTCCATTCCTACTTCCAAGCATGTTTGGGATGTCAAAGTTCCTTTGAAAATAAAAGTGTTTATGTGGTTTGTCCACAAACAAGTTATTTTAACCAAGGACAATTTGTTAAAGCGTAATTGGACAGGACCGACTAGGTGTAGCTTCTGTGATCGGGATGAGACTATAAAACACCTATTTTTTGATTGCCCGTTGGCCAAAGTCCTTTGGCAGACGGTTCACATTGCTTTTAATATCAAACCACCGAATTCTGTTAACGCCTTATTTGGGACTTGGTTGAATGGGGTTCAGCCTGACTTAGCGAAACACATTCGGGTTGGGGTTTGTGCGTTGCTGTGGACTATCTGGACTTGCAGAAATGATTTGGTTTTTAACAGAATATCATGTATCCACTTTTTGCAGGTTATATTCCGAACTACGGCACGGATCCGTTTGTGGTCGCCACTCACTCGGACGGAGGCCAAGGAGCATTTGGTTACTGGATCCATCCGCTGGGAGATGGTAGCTCGGGATATATTCAACCGGTTTGGATGGCGGTCATGTAATAGGATAGGCATCTAGTATACTTATCCATTCGTAGCCAGCCGGTTGTGGCCTCTTTTTTTTTGGCTAGTTGTGGTCTCTAGCCACTCTATGGCTCTGTGTGAGCTTGTTTTACTTTTTCTGTTTTGGAGACCTTCGAACCTTTGTTGACACTATCCTTGCTTGGTTAATAAGCATCATTCTGATGCAGAGGCCGGGGAATTCCCCCTTTTCGAAAAAAATGGTATAGGAGGTGAGGGAATCACAACTGAGCTGAGCATAGACATCAAAGGGGTTTGCGTCCTACACGTGGTGAGCATTAGGGCTGTTAACACCGTGGGCCGCCTCACTCATCACTGGGGTGGGGTTGTTGACAGAGAAGGCATCGAGCTCCTGCACGCCAGCCTTGGGGTCGACGTCAGTGGCGGTAGTCAAGGGAGGAACGAGGACCTCGGCAGTAGAGGGAGTGCTGCTGCCAATGGAGGCCGTTGGCTGCATGTCCAGGTAGTCCTTCAACTCAGGATTATGCATGGTAGAGGGTATAGAGGAAGGTACCAAAAGAAAAGAACATGATGTGATCTCTGAACAAAGCATAACACCTTGTCAAAAAACAAAAACCTTACAGGTTGTACACGAATGTGCTACAGCGCATTATTGAAGGCACAAATGCCAACCAAAGGGCAATAAAACTTGAAGAGAACAGGCTCTTCTCTTTTTTTTGCAAGGGTAAAAGAGTTTTATTCCATATTCATAGGGTTACAATCAAGTGGCAAAAGCTCCTCAATGCAAGGAGGGCCCTGTCCAAGCCATACAGCAGTAGTTCTTTCTGTACGACTATACACAGCCAAACAATCTACTATCCTATTATGTTCGTGCTTAATTTTCAAAGGAACAAACTCTCTTTCACCCAAAAGAAGACGAATCTCAGCAACTAAATGACCATACGCCGACCGGGACAGACTTTCACCGGTCATAGACAAAAGAGCTTGGACAGAATCAGATTGAACAATGATCGGCAAGTTGCAATGCTGGATTGCTAGTGCCATCCCTTGCATTATTGCATGTAGTTCCGCCTCCAAAGCATCATTGCAGTTGAAGATATACCGGTAAGCAGAGATTACTCAACATCAAAAGAGATTACTCAACACAACATCACATGATTAATTTCTGCCGTTTTGGAAGTTAATGACACATTGTCCACCCCACATTTTAAGGCATCACCAACCAAAGATTGAACATCCAACATGAGTAAGTTGTTTCTGCGTCACGGCAACAAAGAAGAAAAAATAGAACCTGCAGCAAACAACCTCATCAGCGGAGCCGATTTTGGATACTCATGAGGGGGCAAATACAGAGAAAACAATATCTGCAAGTTCAAACAGCACTAGGAAAACGGTTTCTACCAGTTAAATTTGTTCTCTTGTCTCTTTGCACATCTCAACAGAGAAAGAACAAGTAGAACACTGTACTGCCAAGACTATCAGTCATGGGCAACATTTGATTTCTAGTAATACTTTTGGCTCAAGATGATTAGTAGCAAAAGTTGAGATTTATTGAACCCACACAATTGGAACATGAGTTCATATTCGAAGGATTGAATTGAAACCTTCCAGTCATTGTGTTTTTTCATATGCAGACTCCAGCCCATGACTGATGCAACTATACAGCAAAAATATATTGAAAAAATGGTATAAACTTTTTTGGCATAATAAACTGCATTGTGGTAGCACATCAGCATAATGAACGTGCAGATCCAGGAGGAAGTGTTTCACAGCTCCAAGAGAAAACACGAATATGGTCAAACTAGGCGATTAAGTAATTTTCTTTAGCTTTGCAGAATATCAATCCATTGACTGCAAACAAAACAATAGACACATTGTAAAGAAGGTGTCATATGACCTCTTTAACCAACAAAGCGTGTCAGCAGTTGTAATAGCACAATCATCTCAACTGTTGCTCAACAGTTCAACTCGATCATCTCGACCGCCAAGGGCAATTCCTACGAGAAGAATGAGTCAATAAACTAGTGACAGTTGTGGACAAGGACAAAACAGATAAAATGTGGTGACACTTAAATGAAGCGATTGTTATATATCTCACCTTGCACAAAATATTAGCTTTTGCTACATGGAACAATTAACAAATGACATGTATTGCAAAATCTAAATAATTCATAAAGACAGTGCACACCATCTACCTCAAGGTGAAGGATACAGGGCTCAGTATTTTACTTGACCATGAAGCATTTTTAGAATTGTTTTGGTGTGGGCCCATTCGTTGTTAGAAGTCGAGCAAAAGACCAGCGCGCTAATTTATATTTAGGTTTTTTATGCACATGAGAGCAAGGAATACCAGAATCCAGTACCCTTTGTTGTACCGTATTGTTCAACGACGCGAGGTGTTCGTAGATTCTGTTTTTCAACTATCCCCCTTAATATTCAGTTCCGACGGACGTTGGCTCCGTCTAGTTAGGAGACTGATGGAGGTCCAGCTTTCCCAACAACCCGATGAATTACGCTGGAAACTGACTAGGTCTGGAGTATTCATAGTTAAATCAATGTATATTGATGTTATTAATTCGAGCTCCATTCCTACTTCCAAGCATGTTTGGGATGTCAAAGTTCCTTTGAAAATAAAAGTGTTTATGTGGTTTGTCCACAAACAAGTTATTTTAACCAAGGACAATTTGTTAAAGCGTAATTGGACAAGACCGACTAGGTGTAGCTTCTGCGATCGGGATAAGACTATAAAACACCTATTTCTTGATTGCCCGTTGGCCAAAGTCCTTTGGCAGACGGTTCACATTGCTTTTAATATCAAACCACCGAATTCTGTTAACGCCTTATTTGGGACTTGGTTCAATGGGGTTCAGCCTGACTTAGCGAAACACATTCGGGTTGGGGTTTGTGCGTTGCTGTGGACTATCTGGACTTGCAGAAATGATTTGGTTTTTAACAGAATATCATGTATCCACTTTTTGCAGGTTATATTCCGAACTACGGCACGGATCCGTTTGTGGTCGCCACTCACTCGGACGGAGGCCAAGGAGCATTTGGTTACTGGATCCATCCGCTGGGAAATGGTAGCTCGGGATATATTCAACCGGTTTGGATGGAGGTCATGTAATAGGATAGGCATCTAGTATACTTATCCATTCGTAGCCAGCCGGTTGTGGCCTCTTTTTTTGCTAGTTGTGGTCTCTAGCCACTCTATGGCTCTGTGTGAGCTTGTTTTACTTTTTCTGTTTTGGAGACCTTCGAACCTTTGTTGACACTATCCTTGCTTGGTTAATAAGATGGCCGTATGCATCATTCTGATGCAGAGGCCGGGGAATCCTCTTTTCAAAAAAAAAATAACAGTAAAAAATAAATTCACGTTTGATCTATGGACAAGGGAGGTAGACAGCATCTGCAAGTGAGAACTATCTTCTATGACCCCATGCTCAACTTGACCAGCTGACAAGATTCCATGCGCACATGAACGCATGGTGCAACTAACAAATTTAAGATCGCTTTATTTTGCAGACAAAGTAGTAGCCCTACCCTAATCCCACCTACCGAGATGAGCTGCTTAACCAATGATTAATGTCTCGATTTGCATCCAGTAGAATTAGCATTATTGAGACGTCGGCGGCTAGCTGACCTGGATGGGCAGCGCGTCCATGTCGGCCCGGAGCGCGAACACGGGGCCGGGGCCAGCACCACCGGCGATGGTGGCGACGACGCCGGTGCGGGCGACGGGCCAGGCGTAGGGGACGCCGATGGCGTCGAGCTCGGCGCGCACGAGCGCCGAGGTGCGGTGCTCCTGGAAGGCCAGCTCCGGGTGCTGGTGGATCCGCCGCCGCACGCCGAGCATCCACGCCGCGAACTCCGGCGCCCGCGCCTCCTCCAGCAGCTGCGCCGCCGCCGTGACCATCGGTATACCGTATACCGCGCTGGCCAGAGACATGGGGAGCAGGAGATGAAATTTGTAGCACTCGTCGGGAGTAGAGACAGTCGTGTACTAGGTACTGTTGGGGTGGGGTGTGGCGTGCCGGTCTCGGCGTGGACTTTCTTGTTCTCTTGTGGGCCAGTAGGAGCAAGACGGGCGACGTTTCGCCGTCGACGGTAAGAATGATTTGGACATGTGCAGGCGCGTGGTATAAATGGGTCGGCCCAACTCGCAAGGCTCCACTTCCTGCCCATAGTGGGTTGCCATTTTTTTCTCTGTTTTTTTTCAAGTTTTGTGCCTTTCATTTTCGTTATTCCTTATTTTTTTCATTTTAGTTTTGCTTTTTTACTTCGGTTATTTCTAAAGCCAACCATATTTATTCCATTTCAAAAAGATTTTTTGAATTCACAGTTTTTTATTTAGCAAAACAAATTGAATTCATGCAACTTTGCTGATCACACGAAGATTTTATTAATTCATAAACATTTTTTATTCGGTGAATCTTTTTAATTCACGAATATTGGTTGATTTTGTGAACATGTTTTGAAATTTCCTGAACTACCAAACATTCTTTATTCACGAACATTTTTTGAATTTAATGAAGTTTTTTCAAAACAATTTCTACAATGAATTTTGTTTCAAAGTTTGTGAAAACTTGTTTGAAATCCATGAATATTTCTAAAAACATGAACAATTTTTGAATTCACGAACACTTTTGAAATTTGTGAAGATTTATTGAAATGTGGTAACATTTACAAATTCATTACATTTTTAAAATCTGTCAACAATATTTCATGAATTTCTTTAAAATTCATCAGCATTTCCAAATTCATGAAAAAATTAAAATTGTTTTTTTTGAATTTGTTCTCTTCTTTTTAAATTAAATAAAATATATTATTCATGAATGTATTCTGAAATTTGGTGGTGGTGGTGGGGGGGTGTCATAATCATCAATATTTTTTGAAATCCGGAACAGTTTTGAAGAAGCAAAAAAGAAACAGAAGGGGAACAAGGGGTGCCCCGCGCAGCACATGGGCCGGCCCAAAGCTCGCGCGGGGGCGGCACGGCACATTGGCTCACTTTCCACCGTATGGCCACGTCCCCTGAATGTGGCCTTTGTCAGGAGGATTATGATTCTTGGCGCCACTCTCTTTTTGAGTGCAGAATGGCACGGTGTGTATGGGCGCTCTGTGGTGAGGAAATTGTTGAGCATATAATATCAAACATAACTGAAGATGCACGACTATGGCTCTTCTGCCTTTTTGAATCAACGAACCAGCAGGATCTCGCTAGGGTTCTAATCACCATATGGGCCATATGGTGGGCGCGGAGAAGGGCGATCCATGATGATGAATTTCAGAGTCCATTATCTACTATGTGTTTTGTTAACAGGTATCTCGAGGATCTTCAGATTGCCACAAAACGAGAACCAACAAAACATGCAGGTGTAGCAACACCAAGAGGCCGGAGATGGATACCACCAGGCGAAGATGCGGTAAAGATCAATGCCGATGGAGCTGTTTCCCGCTCAAGAAGGACGGGGGCAAGCGCGGCAATATGCAGGGATAAAAATGGCTGCTACATTGGCTCATCAGTGGTGGTATTTGAAGGCCTAGTGGAGGCAGCAATCTTGGAAGCTAAAGCATGCAACGAGGCCCTCGCTCTTGCTCAAGATCTCCTACAATCACATATGATAATAGCTTCGGATCGCTCGCAAGTCGTTTCAGATATTAATGGTTCTGCGCCATCTTCTTCATATGCTTTTGTTCTGGATGAAATTAGAACTAGAACTTTAGATTTTGTTAAAGTTGTTTTATGTTTTGAGAATAGGGAGGCAAATGTTGAGGCACATGCCTTGGCAAAGGCAGCCTCGACACTCCGTGTTGGTCGACATGTGGGGCTAGGGAACTTACCAGACATTATCTATATTCCGTCTGTTTTGGTTGATGAATAAAGCCCTAGCTTCACCTAAAAAAAAACTTTCCACTGTATGGGTCCTGGAATAGGAGCTCTCGTGCTTATAGGCCACAAATTTTCTCAAAAAGGAATGCCCCCCCAAAAAATGATAGTAGCACATATTCCTAGCTAGTAACCAATGATTCTGCAATAGAAAAGTTATATTTCGTTTCTTAGTCATAAAAACACTTCTTAAGTCGGTTCGTTGCTTCGTCAAAAAAAAAAACTCGACCCATCCCTTTTTTTGTTCACCCTGATTTTTGTTTTGTTTCCCCGAGCCTAGTGAACACTTTCCGATCTTGTTTGCATTTACCATATATCACCATACGGTTGCTCACCTGGATGGGCGTTGCTTTAATTAAGTTGATTTTTCATAAAAAATGCTTACTTGTTCTAGTTCTACTTTATGGATTTGACAATGCTTCTCACTGAAGAAACTACAACACATATGTATTTGCTAGAACATCACACACAGAGCTGCTCGGATCGGATAGTCACCAACATTGTCGTTGTTGACGGCTGTGTCATCGTGCTCAACATCGGGTTTGTCGCGATTGACAGATTGGGGATGAAGGGTATCATGAACATATCCATTTGAGATCATGCAATTGGAATCGAGTCATCGGACTCGGCTCCCATGCGGATCCAAAGGTCGGCATTGTGGTCATGTGGCAAAGGAAACTAGGTGGATTCATTTTTTCTAATATTTTTAGTAGTTGTAAGTTTTGGACCATGTTGAATATCATCCAACAAAGACCTGAAGCCACATCCGTAGTGAATCCTCGATTGTTTTAAAAAATGCTTGGGATGCAAAATAGTATGTGACATGTCTTTTTGTACTAACGATACAAGTATACAGAGATATCAGGACAGAGAAGGAGAGGAGACGGTATGCTTGTTAAAAAACTCAATGGCCACGGCAGCATGCATGGCGGCACCAACGGGGAGCACATCCTCATCGATCACCAGGTATGGCGTGTGCACATGGTTGATCTCCTCACCGGCGGGGTGGACACCGACAAAGAAGAAAGCGGCCGGGATCTTCTGAGCGTAGAACCCGAAATCCTCCGCCGCCATCACCTGGGGGCAGAGGCTCACGTTCTCCTCCCCAAGCATGTCCTCTGCCACTGCCTTGGCATGCACGTACATGCCCTCATCGTTTACGGTCGCCGGGTACGGCCGAAGCTCTTCCTCCATGAAGTCCACCGTTGCCGAGCATCGGCCCACCGCCGCCTGGCCCTCGATCACCTTTAATTAAATCCATGCATTGCTCTATGTTACTTAGAAGAAATTAAAGTGGAGAATGATGACTAGAATGATGATTAGTTTCTTGTAGACATGCCATGGAACCATTTAATCCCATAAACATGTTGTAGTTACCTCTCTGATCCTCTTCATGAGGTAGGATAATCCTTCTGTTGTCATACTCCTGCAGGTGCCACCCAAGGTCACAGATTCCGGAATGACGTTGAATGTTTCACCTCCTTTGATGAAGGTCACCGACACCACCTGCATTGATCAAACATGCATGGAGTGCATCATTAATCAGACCCATTCACATGGTTAAATGTGATTAAGAACTAGAACTACTCCGATCAATTTCGTCCCTCATTGTGGACACAAGTTGTTTTAGAAAACATGGCTATCGTATGCCCTCTCAAATTTGGCAACAGAAAGAAGTGACAGCTCTTATATCCCGCCCCTTGATAAACTCCTTATCTCCCTCCAAAACTTTAGTCCGACATAGGCAATCTCTCTAGTCTCTATCTATGCCAATGGACAGTGATTCTTCTCCAACATGGCAAGTCCCAGTCTCGCAGCACCCTAAAACCTTCAAAACCTAATGTGATCCCCTATTATATACTTCCTCCGTTCCAAATTACTCATCGTGGTTTTAGTTCAAATTTGAACTAAAACCACGACGAGTAATTTGGAACGGAGGGAGTAGCTAATTGTGACCATGCCGTCAATGTCTCCATGCTTTGCTCCGCGATCGCAACATTCTTTACTCTGCAATCCAGGGACCAAGCCAAGCATTGACAATGGTGTGAGCTGCCAGCCATGATCTTTTGAAATACTTCACTAAATCTGTACTAAATTACAGTTTATCAGAACAGACGACTCATTGCTACAGAGCTGACCCATTGGATTCTTTACAAATTCGTTTTGTCTGCCTCTCATTCTACATCTCCACATCACGTGATAATCTGAGTGTAACGAGTAGAAAAAAAAACACTTATATAGGTATTCATAGCAAAAACGTACGCGAACTTACCGCACCCTGAAGGGGATCGACCTCACGGGCAATGATCTGCTGGAGGCTAAGCACGGCCGAGGAAGCGGCGACCACCGGGTCGACGGCGCCGTGTGGCATGGCTCCATGACCGCCCTTCCCAACGATGGTCGCTTTGAAGCGAGCTGATCCGGCGAGGAACGCACCGGGTCTGGAGCAAACAGTGCCCACCGGCAAAAACGTGTCGATGTGCATTCCAAAGATGGCATCCACGTCGTCAAGGACACCTTCCTGCAGCACGTGGTAACCGCCGGCGTGGCCTTCCTCCGCCGGCTGGAAAACGAGCTTCACCGTGCCCTGATTATAGTTCATTTTAAACAAGAATGACCACTCGTAGGTTGCGTTAGCAAGGCTTAACTTCGTATTGGCATTCAACTTTGTTTGAATGGTGTCTCACTAAAAAACCACAATAACATTATAAACGTTTTTCTGTACAATGTTAGATGACTGAAATTCACCAAGAGTCCAGTGAAGGAAAATTAACATAACTCTATTCTGCTTAACTAATAGAGGAGGCAAATCTTTTGACTCTGTTATAAAAAAAAATGGCATAACCAAAAACACACAAGGTTTTTTCCATGGATATAGAGATAACTAATTACCTTGAGATTGTCCCTGCGGGATTGAAGCAGCTTGGCTGCTCCGAGAAGCATGGCGACGTGCGCGTCGTGCCCGCACGCATGCATCTTGCCGTCTTCTTTGCTCTTGAACTCCGACTCTACCATCTCCTGCACTCATCCATGCATGCCTATTTAATGGATTATGGATCGATCGAGCGTACATGGTATCAGCTACTCCCTCCGTTTCTAAATATTTGTTTTTTTAGAGATTTCAAATAAACTATCACATACGGATGTATATAGACATATTTTAGAGTGTAGATTCACTCAATTTGCTCCGTATGTAGTCACTTGTTGAAATCTCTAGAAAGACAAATATTTATGAACGGAGGGAGTAATAAAGAAACAAGTTAACGCTTGATGTTGAGTTGCAACTTGTCTGCACTAATCAGTTCTTCTATGGCTTCCAATGCTAACTCAGTGACAATAAAGTTGACTAACGATACAATACTCCTTACATGAGCATGACAACTTGCGTAGCTAATAAGATTCCAGGTTCTCGTGCATCCTGCGTGGTGCATTTAATTAATAGAAGATCGTTTACTTCTTCATTTTCTAGACAAGCAGTCCCACTCGATCCTATTGCTACCTACCAATCGAGCTAATTAACCAATGATAACTTAAAACTTGGATCCATTTTCATATACAGCCTCGCCTTCTGCGTGCAATTACTTCTATGTCAGCCATTTACTACTCCCTCCGTTCCTAAATATTTGCCTTTCTAGACATTTCAACAAGTGACTACATACGGAGCAAAATGAGTGAATCTACATTCTAAAATATATCTACATGCATCCGTATGTGGTAGTACATTTGAAATGTCTAGAAAGACAAATATTTAGGAATGAAGGGAGTATTTTGCATTATTACTGACCTGGATGGGCAGCGCGTCCATGTCTGCTCGGAGCGCGAATACGGGGCCGGGGCCGGCGCTGCCGGCGATGGTGGCGACGACACCGGTGCGTGCGACGGGCCAGACGTAGGGGATGGCGAGGGCGTCCAGCTCGGCGCGCACGAGCGCCGAGGTGCGGTGCTCCTGGAAGGCCAGCTCCGGGTGCTGGTGGATCTGCCGCCGCAGACCACGCAACCACGCCGCGAATACCGGCGCCCGCGCCTCCTCGAGCAGCTGCCGCCCCAGGGTCGACGCCGACGCCATCGATCGATCAAGCAGCTAGCTAGCTAGCAGAGAGGGAGGTTGAATGGAGATGTGGGAGCTAAACCGAGATGGAACTGGAAGCCGCGCGCAGCAGGGAGAAGAGCACACTGCACATAGGCGTATGTATATATCAAGTATCAGCACTGCGCCACTGATCAGGCTTATCTTCAGCCTATGTACAAAGGTTATGTTACATGTCAAATCGCCTCAAGCATTTGCACATGGAACGACCACTAATATGGCCCATGTTACGGCTTTCGTTTTTCTCTATTTGTTTTCACTTTTTTGTCGTTTTTCTTTACTTCTTTTGCCTTCTGCTATTTGTTCTTTTGTGTTTTTACTTGTTTTTTAGCAACTACAAGAACTTTTTTTTCAAAACTGCAGGAAAACATATTTTTTCTATGCATACAAAAATATTTTGAATAAATGAATATTTTTCCATGGACCATTTCCTTAAATTGGCATGATCAATATTTCATAACAGTTTTGATAGAACTCATCTAGATGAGATATAATTTGGTCTCATTCACCTTTTATAGCCATTGGATGTGATACTATAAGATGCGTGTGTGTTGACGTGGGTTGTATCTGTTCTTATTTTTAAAGTGAATGAGACCAAATTATATTTCATCTAGATGAGTTCTAGGTACTCCCTTTTTATAAATGCGAACCAATATTTTGAAATACTAAATTTCCCTGCAATACATGAATAATTTTATTATTGAATTTTTTACTATAATGTTTTGAAAAACATGTATGACGTAAATGGATATTTCTCAAACATTACAAAAGGTAAAACCATACATGTTTTAGCGGGCCATGTCAGCAATCAACCCATATAGTTATTCGCTTAAGGTGAAGAAGAGGAGCGCTCACAATGGAATTCCCGAGGGGTCATCCTTCTCTACCGATTTCTCTAGGGTACTATAACAAATCTAACATCATATGCAAGAAAGATTTCTCCAGGTACTTCAGGCAAGTTTTGTATGTTGTTGGGGAACTTAGAAGAGATATGATCGTGTCACCAACCGGTCGGACTCCTACCAAGATTCGCACTAGCCCAAGATGGTATCCATACTTTAAGGTGAGCACTGACAGTATCTAGTTAATGCCTTGATATGCTTGTATCTAGTTCATGCCATTTCAGGATTGCATTGGGGCAATAGATGGCACTCATGTCACTGCCAAAGTGTCGAGGTCACAGTCTGCAGCATACATGGGTAGAAAGCACTACACACGCCAGAATGTGCTTGCTACCGTTGACTTCGATACGAAGTTCACATATGTGCTGGCTGTCTGGAAAGGATCAACATACGATGATAACATTCTCAGTGACAGCATGAGTTGTACTGATGGCATCAACATCCCAATGACAAGTTCTACCTAGAAGATGTTGGCTATGCATGTCGGCAAGTTTTTCTTCCACCCTTCAGAAAAACAAGATACCATCTGAACTAATTCACTGGTAGGAACTATCCTAGGACTCCACAGGAGCTGTTTAATTCCAGACACTCCGGCCTTAGAGTTACTGTTGAGAGGGATCCTGGAAGAACAGGTTTAAGATTCTAGATCAGAAGTAATTCCACACTTTCCCCACCCAGGTTAAGCGTGTGATTGCCTGTTGCATTCTGCATAACTGGATCCTGCAGTGGGGTTATGATGAATTGGTGGCTGGGGAGGAAGATGTGACGCCTGGCGATGTTGTCAGCTCCCGCAATGATGTCGAGGCATTTTGACAACGAAGCCTGAAAGAACAAAAGGATGAAGTGGGCACATGCAATTTGGGATAACATAGGCCAGACAAGGATCTGAAGAAGAAGAGGAGCAAGAGCAGCAGCAGAAGAGAAGAAGAAGAAGAAGAAGAAGAAGAAGAAGAAGAAGAAGAAGAAGAAGAAGAAGAAGGGCTTCCACCTAGTTAGCATAGATGAACTTTACCCTTCAGCCATATGGCTCTATTGTACTCCCATTTGATAGTAGTTGAATTGTGATTCGTTTCCTAGTTAGGACTGAAGCTATGTTCAGATTGTGTGTGCTAAGGTTATCACTAGTGAGAAGTGGTGACAACAACTTATACCGGTTGTAATCAAACAACGTGTCATATGTGCGTCTACTGCAACACAGCCAATCAAACGACGGGTCAAAATTAGTTCCTACGGCGATCCTAGATGCGAGCAATCGAACTATGTGCAGATGATGATTTTTGGTCTGTTTTTTCTCAATCAGGCACATCCGAGAAACACATGCAACACTGGCAAAATTGATCCAAACAACCCAACACACCCTATAGTTCATGATGGACTCATGAGTCGTCCATGAATTAATGAGATTCTCGTGACACGCCCTCTATAGCGCATCTTCTTGTTGGGTTCATATAGGTACTTTTCTATCGGACCCTTTGGTGTTTAAGACAAACTACTAGAAAAGTACATGTTGTCGTAACAAGCTTGTTGGAAATATGCCCTAGAGGCAATAATAAATTGATTATTATTATATTTCCTTGTTCATGATAATTGTCTGTTATTCATGCTATAATTGTGTTATCCGAAAATCGTAACATATGTGTGAATACATAGACCACAACATGTCCCTAGTGAGCCTCTAGTTGACTAGCTAGTTGATCAACAGATAGTCATGGTTTCCTGACTATGAACATTTGATGTCATTGATAACGGGATCACATCATTAGGAGAATGATGTGATGGACAAGACCCAATCCTAAGCATAGCACAAGATCGTGTAGTTCGTTTGCTAGAGCTTTTCCAATGTTAAGTATCATTTCCTTAGACCATGAGATCGTGTAACTCGCGGATGCCGTAGAGGTGCTTTGGGTATACCAAATGTCACAACGTAACTGGGTGACTATAAAGGTATACTACGGGTATCCCCGAAAGTATCTGTTGGGTTGACACGGATCGAGACTGGGATTTGTCACTCCGTATGACGGAGAGGTATCTCTGGGCCCACTCGGTAATGCATCATCATAATGAGCTCAATGTGACCAAGTGTTTGGTCACGGGATCATGCATTATGGTACGAGTAAAGTGACTTGCCGGTAACAAGATTGAACGAGGTATTGGGATACCGACGATCGAATCTCGGGCAAGTAACGTACCGATTGACAAAGGGAATTGTATACGGGATTACTTGAATCCTCGACATCGTGGTTCATCCGATGAGATCATCGAGGAGCATGTGGGAGCCAACATGGGTATCTAGATCACGCTGTTGGTTATTGACCGGAGAGTCGTCTCGGTCATGTCTGCGTGTCTCCCGAACCCGTAGAGTCTACACACTTAAGGTTCGGTGATGCTAGGGTTGTAGAGATATTAGTATGCGGTAACCCGAAAGTTGTTCGGAGTCCCGGATGAGATCCCGGATGTCACGAGGAGTTCCAGAATGGTCCGGAGGTGAAGAATTGTATATAGAAAGTCCAGTTTCGGCCACCGGGAAAGTTTCGGGGGTCACCGGTATTGTACCAGGACCACCAGAAGGGTCCCAGGGGTCCACCGGGTGGGGCCATCTATCCCGGAGGGCCCCATGGTCTGAGGTGGGAGGGGAACCAGCCCCTGGTGGGCTGGTGCGCCCCCCTTGGGCCTCCCCTGCACCTAGGGTTGGAAATCCTAGGGATGGGGGGCCCACTTGACTTGGGGGGCAAGTCTCCACCCTAGGCCGCCCCCCCTTGAGATGGGATCTCTAGGGGCCGGCGCACCCCCTAGGCCCCCTATATAAAGAGGGGGGAGGGAGGGCAGCCGCACCCTAGTCCCTGGCGCCTCCCTCTCCCCTCGTAACACCTCTCCCTCTCGCTGAGCTTGGCGAAGCCCTGCCGAGATCACCGCTGCTTCCACCACCACGCCGTCGTTCTGCTGGATATCCATCAACCTCTCCCTCCCCCTTGCTGGATCAAGAAGGAGGAGACGTCTTCCCCAACCATACGTGTGTTGAACGCGGAGGTGATGTCCGTTCGGCACTAGGATCTTCAGTGATTTGGATCACGACGAGTACGACTCCCTCAACCCCGTTCTCTTGAACGCTTCCGCGGGCGATCTACAAGGGTATGTAGATGCACTCCTCTCTCTTGTTGCTAGATGACTCCATAGATTGATCTTGGTGAAGCGTAGAATTTTTTTATTTTCTGCAACGTTCCCCAACAGTGGCATCATGAGCTAGGTCTATGCGTAGTTTATTTGCACTAGTAGAACACAAATTTGTTGTGGGCGTAGATGTTGTCAATTTTCTTGCCACTACTAGTCTTATCTTGTTTCGGCGGCATCGTGGGATGAAGCGGCCCGGACCGACCTTACACGTACGCTTACGTGAGACGGGTTCCACCGACTGACATGCACTAGTTGCATAAGGTGGCTAGCGGGTGTCTGTCTCTCCCACTTTAGTCGGATCGGATTCGATGAAAAGGGTCCTTATGAAGGGTAAATAGAAAATGGCATATCACGTTGTGGCTTTTATGTAGGTAAGAAATGTTCTTGCTAGAACCCTATTGCAGCCACGTAAAAACATGCAACAACAATTAGAGGACGTCTAACTTGTTTTTGCAGCATATGCCTTGTGATGTTATATGGCCAAAGGTTGTGATGAATGATGTATATGTGATGTATGAGATCATGTTCTTGTAATAGGAATCACGACTTGCATGTCGATGAGTATGACAACCGGCAGGAGCCATAGGAGTTGTCTTAATTATTGTATGACCTGCGTGTCAATGAATAAACGCCATGTAATTACTTTACTTTATTGCTAAACCGTTAGCCATAGTAGTAGAAGTAATAGTTGGCGAACAACTTCATGGAGACACGATGATGGAGATCATGATGATGGAGATCATGGTGTCATGCCGGTGACGAAGATGATCATGGCGCCCCGAAGATGGAGATCAAAGGAGCAATATGATATTGGCCATATCATGTCACTATTTGATTGCTTGTGATGTTTATCTTGTTTTTGCATCTTATTTGCTTAGAACGACGGTAGTAAATAAGATGATCCCTCATAATAATTTCAAGAAAGTGTTCCCCCTAACTGTGTGCCATTGCGAAAGTTCGTTGTCTCGAAGCACCACGTGATGATCGGGTGTGATAGATTCCAACGTCCACATACAACGGGTGCAAGACAGATTTACACATGCAAAACACTTAGGTTGACTTGACGAGCCTAGCATGTACAGACATGGCCTCGGAACACAAGAGACCGAAAGGTCGAACATGAGTCGTATGGAAGATACGATCAACATGGAGATGTTCACCGATGATGACTAGTCGACATGGTCTAGTTGAGTCGGATCATGTATCACTTAGATGACTAGAGGGATGTCTAATCTGAGTGGGAGTTCATTAAATAATTTGATTAGATGAACTTAGTCTAAAAACCTTTGCAAAATGTCTTGTAGATCAAATGGCCAACGCTCATGTCAACCTCAACTTCAACGCGTTCCTAGAGAAAACCAAGCTAAAAGATGATGGCAGCAACTATACGGAGTGGGTCCGGAACCTGAGGATCATCCTCATAGCTGCCAAGAAAGCATATGTCCTAGAAGGACTGCTAGGTGATGCACCCATCCCAGAGAACCAAGACATTATGAACGCTTGGCAGTCATGTGTTGATGATTACTCCCTCGTTCAGTGCGGCATGCTTTACAGCTTAGAACCGGGGCTCCAAAAGCGTTTTGAGCAACACGGAGCATATGAGATGTTCGAAGAGCTGAAAATGGTTTTCCAAGCTCATGCCCGGGTCGAGAGATATGAGTCTCCGACAAGTTCTACAGTTGTAAGATGGAGGAAAATAGTTCTGTTAGTGAGCACATACTCAAAATGTCTAGGTTGCACAACTGCCTGTCCCAGCTGGACATTAACCTCCCGGACGAGGCGGTCATTGACAGAATCCTTCAGTCGCTCCCACCTAGCTATAAGAGCTTTGTGATGAACTACAATATGCAGAGGATGGTGAAAACTATTCCTGAAGTATTTTCAATGCTGAAATCAGTGGAGGTGGAAATCAAAAAGGAACATCAAGTGTTGATGGTCAATAAAACCACTAAGTTCAAGAAAGGCAAGGGTAAGAAGAACTTCAAGAAGGATGGCAAGGGAGTTGCCGCGCCCGGTAAGCCAGTTGCCGGGAAGAAGCCAAAGAATGGACCCAAGCCTGAGACTAAGTGCTTTTATTGCAAGGGAAGCGGACACTGGAAGCGGAACTGCCCCAAATACGTAGTGGACAAGAAGGCCGGCAACACTAAAGGTATATGTGATATACATGTAATTGATGTGTACCTTACAGTACTCGTAGTAGCTCCTGGGTATTTGATACCGGTGCGGTTGCTCATATTTGTAACTCAAAACAGGAGCTGCGGAATAAGCGGAGACTGGCGAAGGACGAGGTGACGATGCGCGTCGGGAATGGTTCCAAGGTTGATGTGATCGCCGTCGGCACGCTACCTCTACATTTACCTACGGGATTAGTTTTAAACCTCAATAATTGTTATTTAGTGCCAGCTTTGAGCATGAATATTGTATCTGGATCTTGTTTAGTACGAGATGGCTACTCATTTAAATCCGAGAATAATGGTTGTTCTATTTATATGAGAGATATGTTTTATGGTCATGCCCCGTTGGTCAATGGTTTATTCTTAATGAATCTCGAACGTGATGTTACACATATTCATAATGTGAATACGAAAAGATGTAAGGTTGATAACGATAGTCCCACATACTTGTGGCACTGCCGCCTTGGTCACATTGGTGTCAAGCGCATGAAGAAGCTCCATGCTGATGGACTTTTAGAGTCTCTTGATTACGAATCTTTTGACACATGCGAACCATGCCTCATGGGCAAAATGACCAAGACTCCGTTCTCTGGAACAATGAAGCGAGCAACCAACTTATTGGAAATCATATACTGATGTGTGCGGTCCAATGAGCGTTGAGGCTCGCGGAGGCTATCGTTATGTTCTCACTCTCACTGACGACTTGAGTAGATATGGGTATGTCTACTTGATGGAACACAAGTCCGAGACCTTTGAAAAGTTTAAGGAATTTCAGAATGAGGTAGAGAATCAACGTGACCGAAAGATAAAGTTCTTACGATCAGATCGTGGGGGAGAATATTTAATTCACGAATTTGGCATGCACTTAAGGAAATGTGGAATCGTTTCACAACTCATGCCGCCTGGAACACCTCAGTGTAACGGTGTGTCCGAACGTCGAAATCACACTCTATTGGATATGGTGCGATCTATGATGTCACTCACCGATTTACCGCTATCATTTTGGGGATACGCTCTAGAGACAGCTACATTCACTTTAAATAGGGCACCGTCTAAATCCGTTGAGACGACACCGTATGAATTATGGTTTGGGAAGAAACCTAAGTTGTCGTTTCTAAAAGTTTGGGGATGCGATGCTTATGTCAAGAAACTCCAACCTGAAAAGCTCGAACCCAAGTCGGAAAAATGCGTCTTCATAGGATACCCTAAGGAAACCATTGGGTATACCTTCTACCTCAGATCCGAAGGCAAGATCTTTGTTGCCAAGAACGGGTCCTTTCTGGAGAAAGAGTTTCTCTCGAAAGAAGTAAGTGGGAGGAAAGTGGAACTTGATGAAGTACTACCTCTTGAACCGGAAAGTAGCGCAGCTCAGGAAGATGTTCCTGTGGTGCTTGCACTGACTAGAGAGGAAGTTAATGATGATGATCAAGGTACTTCGGATCAAGTTACTACTGAACTTCATAGGTCCACAAGGACACGTTCCACACCAGAGTGGTATGGCAACCCTGTCCTAGAAATCATGTTGTTAGACAACGGTGAACCTTCGAACTATGAAGAAGCGATGGCGGGCCCAGATTCCAACAAATGGCTTGAAGCCATGCAATCCGAGATAGGATCCATGTATGAAAACAAAGTATGGACTTTGACAGACTTGCCCGATGATCGGTGAGCGATAGAAAACAAATGGATCTTTAAGAAGAAGATGAACGCGGATGGTAATGTTCCCATCTATAAAGCTCGACTTGTCGCTAAAGGTTATCGGCAAGTTCAAGGGGTTGACTACGATGAGACTTTATCTCCCGTAGCGAAGCTGAAGTCCGTCTGAATCATGTTAGCAATTGCCGCATACTATGATTATGAGATCTGGCAAATGGACGTCAAAACGGCATTCCTTAACGGCTATCTTAAGGAAGAACTGTATATGATGCAGCCGGAAGGTTTTGTCGATCCTGAGAATGCTAACAAGGTATGCAAACTCCAGCGATCCATTTATGGGCTGGTGCAAGCATCTCAGAGTTGGAACATTCACTTTGATGAGATGATGAAAGCGTTTGGGTTTATGCAGACTTATGGAGAAGCCTGCGTTTACAAGAAAGTGAGTGGGAGCTCTGTAGCATTTCTCATATTATATGTAGATGACATACTTTTGATGGGAAATGATATAGAACTTTTGGACAGCATTAAGGCCTACTTGAATAAGTGTTTTTCAATGAAGGACCTTGGAGAAGCTGCTTACATATTAGGCATCAAGATCTATAGGGATAGATTGAGACGCCTCATAGGTCTTTCACAAAGCACATACCTTGATAAGATATTGAAGAAGTTCAATATGGATCAGTCCAAGAAGGGGTTCTTGCCTGTGTTGCAAGGTGTGAAATTGAGCTCAGCTCAATGCCCGACCACGGCAGAAGATAGAGAAAAGATGAGTGCCATCCCCTATGCCTTGGCTATAGGGTCTATTATGTATGCCATGCTATGTACCAGACCTGATGTAAACCTTGCCGTAAGTTTGGTAGGAAGGTACCAAAGTAATCCCGGCATGGAACACTGGACAGCGGTCAAGAATATCCTGAAGTACCTGAAAATGACTAAGGATATGTTTCTCGTATATGGAGGTGACGAAGAGCTCGTCGTAAAGGGTTACGTCGACGCTAGGTTCGACACAAATCTGGATGACTCTAAGTTACAAACCGGATACGTGTATATTTTGAATGGAGGGGCAGTAAGCTAGTGCAGTTGCAAGCAAAGCATCGTGGCGGGATCTACATGTGAAGCGGAGTACATGGCAGCCTCGGAGGCAGTGCATGAAGCAATCTGGATGAAGGAGTTCATCAGCGACCTAGGAGTCATACCCAATGCGTCGGGGTCGATCACTCTCTTCTATGACAACACTGGAGCTATTGCCCTTGCCAAGGAGCCCAGGTTTCACAAGAAGACCAGGCACATCAAGTGTCACTTCAACTCCATTCGTGAAAATGTTCAAGATGGAGACATAGATATTTGCAAAGTGCATACGGATCTGAATGTCGCAGATCCGTTGACTAAACCTCTTCCGCGAGCAAAACATGATCAACACCAGAACTCTATGGGTGTTTGATTCATCACAATGTAACTAGATTATTGACTCTAGTGCAAGTGGGAGACTGTTGGAAATATGCCCTGAGGCAATAATAAAATGATTATTATTATATTTCCTTGTTCATGATAATTGTCTGTTATTCATGCTATAATTGTGTTATCTGGAAATCCTCATACATGTGTTAATACATAGACCACAACATATCCCTAGTGAGCCTCTAGTTGACTAGCTCGTTGATCAATAGATAGTCATGGTTTCCTGACTATGGACATTGGATGTCATTGATAACGGGATCACATCATTAGGAGAATGATGTGATGGACAAGACTCAATCCTAAGCATAGCACAAGATCGTGTAGTTCGTTTGCTAGAGCTTTTCCAATGTTAAGTATCATTTACTTAGACCATGAGATTGTGTAACTCTCAGACACCGTAGGGGTGCTTTGGGTGTACCAAACGTCACAATGTAACTGGGTGACTATAAAGGTATACTACGGGTATCCTCGAAAGTATCTGTTGGGTTGACACGGATCGAGACTGGGATTTGTCACTCCGTATGACGGAGAGGTATCTCTGGGCCCACTCAGTAATGCATCATCATAATGAGCTCAATGTGACCAAGTGTTTGGTCACGGGATCATGCATTATGGTACGAGTAAAGTGACTTGCCGGTAACGAGATTGAACGAGGTATCAGGATACCGACGATCGAATCTCGGGCAAGTAACGTACCGATTGACAAAGGGAATTGTATACGGGATTACTTGAATCCTCGACATCGTGGTTCATCCGATGAGATCATCGAGGAGCATGTGGGAGCCAACATGGGTATCCAGATCCCGCTGTTGGTTATTGACCGAAGAGTCGTCTCGGTCATGTCTGCGTGTCTCCCGAACCCGTAGGGTCTACACACTTAAGGTTCGGTGACGCTAGGGTTGTAGAGATATTAGTATGCGGTAACCCAAAAGTTGTTAGGAGTCCCGGATGAGATCCCGTACGTCCAGAGGAGTTCCGGAATGGTCCGGAGGTGAAGAACTGTATATAGGAAGTCCAGTTTCGGCCACCGAGAAAGTTTTGGGGGTCACCGATATTGTACTGGGACCACCGGAAGGGTCCCGGGGGTCCACCGGGTGGGGCCACCTATCCCGGAGGGCCCCATGGGCTGAGGTGGGAGGGGAACCATCCCCTGGTGGGCTGGTGCTCCCCCCTTGGGCCTCTCCTGCGCCTAGGGTTGGAAACCCTAGGGGTGGGGGGGGCGCCCCACTTGACTTGGGGGGCAAGTCCCCCCCTAGTCCGCCCCCCCCCCTTGAGATGGGATCTCTAGGGGATGGCGCACCCCCTAGTCCCCCTATATAAAGAGAGGGGAGGGAGGGCAGCCGCACCCTAGTCCCTGGCGCCTCCCTCTCCCCTCGTAACACATCTCCCTCTCGCTGAGCTTGGCGAAGCCCTGCCGAGATCGCCGCTGCTTCCACCACCACGCCGTCGTGCTACTGGATCTCCATCAACCTCTCCCTCCCCCTTTCTGGATCAAGAAGGAGGAGACGTCTTCCCCAACCGTACGTGTGTTGAACGCGGAGGTGCTGTCCGTTCAGCACTAGGATCTTCGGTGATTTGGATCACGACGAGTACGACTCCCTCAACCCCGTTCTCTTGAACGCTTCCGCGCGCGATCTACAAGGGTATGTAGATGCACTCCTCTCTCTCGTTGCTAGATGACTCCATAGATTGATCTTGGTGAAGCGTAGAATTTTTTTTATTTTCTGCAACGTTCCCCAACAAAGCTTCCTCCCTTCTGAAACTAGTAAGTGCGCACGTGCAACACACGTTTCTTTTAACGCACAAATTACACTCTTCTACATGCAACATATGGCAGCGGAAAAAAAATTCTATCTCTGCTCCTATAAAACCCCGAGTTGGGGATGATGCTGTGCCTGCCATCTTGCAATATAGACCGTCCGATCTATATCTGACGGATAGAAAGCAAACTATGACAATTTTGCAAAAGGATACCGGCACCTCTCTCGTTCATCCTTATCTCCCAACTTCATTGTTGATTAATAAAAACAGGAAGTCTGTGGAACAATCTGGCATGATGGCCGCTGCCGGCGTCGTTCATCCCCATGCCTCCGCTAAGTCTGACCACCAATCACGTGCATCTTGATGTTCCGTGCAATGCACGTGCATCTTGCTAGTCACACATTCCAAAATAACATATACTCATGCACATAAGATAATATTATTTTTATCGTTAAAATAAACATATGGAAGTGGAAATCTCATTTAATTCATCTATTTATCCCCATTCCAAACAAGTAATGCAACAAATAAATCACAATATAACATTAAAATTCAATTGCATAACATAGTAATTTACTTTTTTGTTTTCTCTCCCTTTTTTTGTTGCCACTTGGGTTCTGTAAAGAGTGAAAACATTACAAAAGTGTTAGTGTTAAATAATCCTATCCAAGCATTATTATCATAAAATATTTGCCAATGACCCTTAACACTTTCAAAAATCGCTGCCAAGTGTTCAGATGCAAATACTTGTAAAACTGGAAAAAGAAATTCATGGCATAAAACTCAAAAATAACGACAAAAATAATGCTGGAGAAAATGTAAGTATAATCAAAGTTGAACTGAACAAAATCATAACCTTTCTATGGTTGGCAATGGATCATTCTATATAGCAAAATTTATCTATTTAGAAGCGTCGAACAAAATATCTACCTACTCCATGAAATTTAACATCCAAAGACCACAAGATGACTTGCATGATTATAAAATTTGATATAATAAAAATCTTAATAGTTTTATAAAACTTCCAAAATGATCGTGACTGAACACCTTTTTAACCCATTGTGAAAAATTGCACGCACACAGCCAAACTGAATTGGACAAAGTCCGACCCTAAATACAAACCAAATGACCAAAAAAGGCTACTTTGATTAAAAAATGAATTGGACAACGCCCAACGCTACATCTGTACTTACGACTTCACCAAAAGGGCTAAAAACCAACTCAAAAAAGAAAAGAAACGAAAAAACTAAGAAAAAAGGAACACCTGACTCTTCCTCTCAGTTCTCCTCACCTCGTCACCTACCTTCACTACCCTTATCACTTCAATGTCTCCCCACTTCTCCTTGTGGCCACAAGCCCACAACTCTCTCTCTCTCTACCTCCTCAGGTCGCCCCTCCTCTTTGTTTCCACAGCCGACCACTAGTGCAGAACCGGCCTTTAGTGCCGGTTTGCCAACCGGCACTAAAGAGTGGGGACTAAAGCCCCCCCCTTAGTACCGGTTCGTCACGAACCGGTGCTAAAGTGCCACCACGTGGCACGAGCTAGGCCCGGGCGCGCGTAGGGCATTAGTACCGGTTGGTAACACCAACCGGTACTAAATATTTGGGGTGGTTTTTGATTTATTTTCCATTCAATTTTTTTTGTTTGCCGGTAATTCACGATACTACAAATTGTACACGTTATGCATATATCTAAATAGATTTTTCTCGTACGTAGAACCGCATATATATATATATATATATATATATATATATATCATCGAATGTCTCACAAACCAACACCATTAATTATTCACACATACACATGTATATACATATACAATTTCTCCTACATATGTTGCCTTTGGTGCCTCCGGAGCACGATGACAAGTGGTTCATGGGGGCGGTAGCGGGTAATAGTATTCTCCTTTGGGATCTATGACCTGGTCGAGCAAAAATCTGGCTATTTCCTCTTGAAGTGCTAGTATGCGCTCCGATGGTAGGAGCTTATCCCGCACCTCTCTGAACTGTTAAGAAGGAGATCAATATATATGTGTGTTAGTTGTGTGACTAGATATCGATAATGGTGTGAATAGTGTTCTGACAAACGTACCCAGTCCTGTCTATCAGATCTGCTCCTTTCGCACGTCATCATGCGAATGTTCTTGCAAACGTAGAATGCACACAGATTATTCCCCGACGCCTGCTTCAGGGCCTTTACGAGAATGGAATTGAATCAGATAATGATTAATCAAGCATGATAATTAATTAATGATATTGAAACAAGAATTAAAGAGATGGTAGCTAGCTAGTACTACTTAATTACTTACCTTGGGTCGATGCCAAAACAACTTTTTTGCCCACTTGCCTGGAGTCACCTTGATGAACTTTGCCCATGCCCTGCCCGCCGGCAAAGAAAATAATAAAGGGGTTACTAAATAGTTCATATCAGGAAATGACGAACTAATAATTAATAGGCCGAGATATAGTTAATAATGATTGAAATTACCTGTTGACTATCCCTTTCACGATGGTGTAGTCTTTATCTTCTTTAGTTAGTGAGTCCAGTAATTCAACTTTTCCTTCCTCAACTTTAATGTCTAACAAGACCCAGTGCCAACTGCATACGCACACATTTGCATGTCTTAATTAAGCGGGCATGTGCATAAAATTAATCAACTACTGTAAACCGTATACACTTAATTATTAACATCTAGCTAGCTAGTAAGCAAAAAAAACAGAATTTGTAGTACAAGACAGTGTGACTCACGAGAAGTTGTAAGGAAGTAGTATATCTTCATTGCTATTGAGGTGCTTCAAGAACTGTAGCATGCTTTCCCCTATAGCATCTTGACAACATTCAATCTGCCATATGTCCTCATTAATGGTAAAGTCAATGAACCCAACGCCATAGTGTCCAGCTTTTTTCATTTCATACATCTTCATCCTGCATATAATACCACAGAAAAAGAATATAGTGAGGATAATTACATGTAATGATTGATCAAAATTATCACTACATAACTAGCTTGAGACTTAAATTACAGAAAGAAATCACTTACAGACAATAGCAACTGACAATGGACTTGTCGAGTGTGTCTTGATTGTATAACTGAAATAGTTCTGGATACTCAATGGCCAGAGCTTTCTCATGGTAATAATGCTCATGCTTGACATTCACCATGAGGGACTCTCGATTGGAAATATTGGTAATGTTCATGTACCATTGATGCAATTGATACATTCTCGTTGGGAGGTCCTTGACCTTGTCTGGATGGACCAAAGGTTGGCCCCGTACATATTTCCATGCTATTTCCGATTCTCTAAGCGTAGGCATGGGCTCGATTTCGAGGAGTTGTCCAACAGAGATATTGAGCATTTGAGCCTGCATTATATGATCCTCCGTTATTACCACATCGTCATGCTGGGGAACGCTAACGGTTTGCCCACAATAATATTTGGCGCGCGTACTACTCCTCTCATGTGTTGTTGGCACAACAAGCGGGGGGATCGCTTGCGCCGCCTGTTCTCCCAACGGGGGAACGGGTTTCCCGCATTTTTTGCCAGCTGCTTGTTGGCTCGAGCTCGAGCTCGCTTCCTTCTTTAGCCGTTCTCGATGTAGTTTCCTGATTTGGCGCTCATAGTCTGAGTCAACAGGGCTTGGGAGCTGGTTCTCTAGCCATACGAATGAAGTGGTCAATTACTTTCTCAGGAACTTTCTCCTTTGGCAGCGGTGCCGGTTTCGGTCCTAAATGGGCGTCCACTTGGGCTTGCACTATGGTTGCGTTTTGCTCCTTAGTCATGTCATAAGGCCTCTGAGGAAGAGGAGCGAGGCTTGGACCATATTTATATCGCTTGTCTCCGCCTGTACTTCCTGAACTACCTCGACTCGTACCGCTATGCACCAAAGCTGCGGCATGTCTCTTCTGCGATTGCTGAGACAGCAGAGACGGCTGACATGAAGTTGGACCAAGAGAAGTGGCCTGATGATCTGCTGGACATGAAGCAGGAGGTGTGGCTTGACACGGTGCCGGACTTAAAACCGGAGGAGTCAGCTCACGCGTTCGGGGACTTGGAGGAGGTGGCGGACTTCGAGGAGGAGTCGTCTCACGCGTTCATGGACTTGGAGGAGCGGGAGTCTGCTGACTCGGTGGCGGACTTCGAGGAGGAGTCGGCAGACTACGCGGTGTCGGTGGACTTCGAAAGATGATGCAATCCTTTCTCCATAGGATGATATGATGTATGGCCTCTCCCAGTGTGCGCTCATCTTCACCTCCAGGAATGTCAAGCGTTAGCCCCGAATATGGGTCCACCACTTCATCAACCATGACACGAGCATAGCCCTCTGGAATCGGGATGCAATGGTAGGTTGCTTCGGGGGTAACTGGAAAAGCAACGTCGTCCGCCACCTTCATGGATATGTTCTTCATTTTGGAGTGTAGCTCACAGTTAGTGTTCTCTATGATGTCATCCACAGGGTATGTATCTAGCAATGTGTCGCCCGGGGCAGAACCAACGCTGCTTCTCGGCATGGATGGGACGGTGCTATCCAATGCTGGACAATCATCCCATTGCTGCTGCCGCTGCTGAGACCCCGTTTCCTGGCTAAGTGAGTCGATCTACTGCTGCTGCTGCTGGAATTTGAGTGACAGGTCCGCGTGCCTTGCTTCTAGGCCTTGAAGGCGTTATGCGTCCTGCTTCCTCTGCTCCTCCTCCAGCTTCCTTTTCTTCTCCTCCTCCATCTTCCTTCTTGCACGGGTCCTGTAGTCCTCGTTCCATTCTGAAAAGCCCTCATACCAGGGAATAATGCCCTTGCCTCGTGTTCTTCCTGGGTGTTCAGGATTTCCCAGGGTGCGCGTAAGCTCGTCGTTCTCTCTGTTGGGCGTGAACACCCCCCTTTGAGCTTCTTCTATTGCGTCAATTATCTTTTGTTCGGCTCCTTTTAGATTTGCCTTCTGCGAAACTTCGCCTGTCTTCGGGTCCAATGCCCCCCCATGCGCATAGAACCAAGTTCTGCACCTGGGGGGCAGTTCCTAGTAACCGGAGTGACCCCTGCATCCTCCATCTCCTGCTCATACTTATCCCACTTAGGCAATTCCACCGCGTAGCCACCTGGACCCAGCCTATGGAACTGCGTCTTTCTTGCGGCATTTGCCTTGTTTTTCATCGACCGTTCCTTAGATAATTCTGAATCCTTGAAGGTCACCAAATCGTCCCAGTGTTCTCTTTGCTTCTCCAGTGTTCCCTTGAAATCTGGAGTTTTCCTTTCATTAGCGAGGTAGTTGGCCCATACAGTTTTCTTGTGGGTGTTGAATGCAATTGCCATCTTCTTAAGAGCAGCGGCCTTGACTTTCTCCACATCTGCTTCAATGAAACAATCTAGTAGGGTGAAATGTTCCACCAAAGATTTCACCAAGTCTTTTTTGGCTCTGTCGTCGACCCAAGTAACACCTGGACGTTTAGTCTTTGGCTCTTTCATTCTTGAATGGAGATCGGGAGTTTGTCCTTCACAAGAACTCCGCACTGACGAGTCCACTTGTTCGCAATGTTCTTAGGCGTGAGGGGTTCGCCACTAAGTTTGGTGGATTCGATGTGGTACTTTACACCATCCTTCAACAATCTGCCCGGGCCTCGCTTTGTCTTGCTGTCTGTAGAAGCAGATTTGCTCGATCCGGAGGGCTGAAAGAAGAAAGATCGATTCGTTAATATATCTTCAATAAAAAAACATGTGATGATCACCATGATGCATGCTTATATAAATATACCTCGCCGGTAGTCTTTGTTATTTGAAGATCAGCATTGTCTGTGTCATCACAAACATTGTCTGTGTCATCATAATCATAGTTCATGACTTCATCAGTTCGGTCGTCGAGATCGAATATCTTTTCATCACCCTTTCCGGTATTGTTCAGATATTGGGAGCCGTCATCTTCATTTAGATCATCTAGCCTGTGAGGGCTGCGTATGATGTCGAGCAATTCCTCTTCTCTCTCTCTGCCGGTATTGTCCGCCATAGCTTTTACTTTACTAATTAATACAGAAGAAATATAAAACAATTTAGTATTCAAATTACAATGCATGGATGCAATTAATCAATAAGGAAAAACTGAATCTCGAATACATCGTCTCCAATATATAATCTCGAATACATCATCGTCTTAATATATATAATCTCGAATACATCGTCTCGAATATTACATATCAAATACATCACTGGCTAGGTACCTAATAAAGATCGAGTACTACAGAAGAATCTAGGGCGCCACTCGCGGTTCCTGGGGCGCGGGCGGTGCACACCCAAAGAGAAGGAACCATCACAGGATCATATCTCCGGTCATCTGCCCAGAGAACCCGCCAAGTAGTGGAGAATCTAACGTCGTCCATAGCAGCCATGTAGCGATGGACGTGCTCATCTTCCTCCCTGACACGGCGACGCACCACCTCCGGCAGGGCCGGCTGTCTCTGCACCAAATGTGGCCCACGCGAACGCCACCAAAGAAGATCAGGGTCGACGACGGGACCCGAGGTCGGGTTCCTCACCGAGCGGCGCGCCCCTCCAGGTAGCACCTCCCAGTGCCAGCCCGGCGGAGCCCAGTCTCGGACATGGGTCCTCTGAAGCAGGACGTCGTCGCGAACGGGTCGACGGCGAGGATGCGGGCCAGGCATATCGTCGAGAACAAATACTATATGCCGGCAAAAAGTAACATTTTTTAAATGATTGGATTGTGATAACTAAAATTCTATATATATGCAAATTCTAACAATTTGACATTAATCTAATTCATCTAACTAAAACTAATTCTAAAATTTCCTGATTATATAACTAACATTTCTATAACAATTCTATTATTTATATAACTAAAAAATAGAAAAATTGCTAACATTTCTATAAATATTTCTATAACTAAAAAACAGAAAACATTTATAACATTTCTATATAACTAACATTTCTAATATTTATATAACTAAAAAACAGAATAATTTCTAACATAAAACAGAAAAAAATATAACAAACAAACTAATGTGTGTGTAGTGTGTGTGTGTGTGTGTGTAGTGTGTGTGTGTGTAGTGTGTGTGTGTGTGTGTGGACATGGCGGCC
>NC_057807.1:681783073-681795300 GCF_018294505.1 Triticum aestivum | reverse complement strand
GGACGGGGACGGCCGGGGCGGCGACGTCGACGGGGGCGGCAACGAGGGGAGGGGATGGCCGGGGTCGGTGACGAGGGGCGGGGGTGGCGACATCGACGGGGACGGCGTTGACCGGGGCAGGGCGGCGTGACGGAGGGAGGAAACAGAGTAAAGAAATAGAGGGAAACTGAATTTTTTTCAAGTGTTGTATATATATGATGGACCTTTAGTACCGGTTGGAGCCACCAACCGGTACTAAAGGTCTGTTTTGGCCAGGCCAAGCGGCGGGAAGCGTACCCCCTTTAGTACCGGGTTGTGGCTCCAACCGGTACTAAAGGGGGGGGATCTTTAGTACCGGCTGGAGCCACGATCCGGTACTAAAGGGGGTGCGCTGGCTCCAGGCGGTGCGCAAGTTTAGTCCCACCTCGCTAGCCGAGGGGCTACCGCACTGGTTTATAAGCCCCAGTGCGGTAGCTCTCTCGAGCTCCTCTCCTAAGCACGCCTACTGGGCCTACCTGTCCTCTTCTGCCCAGTGGGCCTACTGGGCCTTTGCGGGCTTGCATCCTGGCCCAACTAAAGGTTGTGTTCCTAGTCGTATGCAGGCCGCTTTGGCCCAGTAGGCGGGCTTTTTTATTTTCTTAATTTTTTTGCTTTATTTATTTTTGAGTTGTTTTTTGCTGTATTTAGAGTTTCTTTGTGAATATTTTTGCTTTAGGTACAAAAAATTACAAACTTTCTGTTAGTGCCGGTAGTTTTCAAATTTGAATAGTTTAAATTTTGAATTATTTGAAATATGTGTGAGTTTGTGAATAACTTAAGTTTGAAAAAAGTTTTTTCAGTGATTCTTTTTTCTTATGTTTACTATTAGTATGTTTTATCATTATATTCAATTTGGTAATGCTTAGGTTATTTAAAAAATGAAATGCCTTTATAACAGTTCAGTTTTCATCGGAAACCCTGATACTTCGAAAGAGATTGTCCATTTTGTACACGAAGTGCATCCAGTTTTTGCCGTAACCCTCTCTACTTTTTTGCACATGCTATTTGTATGAAGTTATGATACCATGACAACTTTCAACCTTTTCTGAGTTCATTTGAAATGCTTTTCAATTTCAGGGTCATTTAGCTGGAAAAAATCAGTAAATGCATGAAAAGAATTTGTTTGTACATAAAATTTCTTCGCGTTTCAAATGCCAAAACACATAACTACCCTAACTATTACAGACATTCCCTCCTGGGTGTGAAACACAGAAGAAAGTGATGATAGTGAAGCCGATCACATCCCAAATCTTTTGGTGTGAAACTTTTTCTTCGCGTGTGTCCCTTTGCGCCGTAGCCATGGAAAATCTTCATCATTTAACTGGATGCTCGGGTCAATATTCACTGTGAATGGAGCAATTTCATCAAACTTTTCATAATTTTCTGACATGTCTGTCTTGTCATCCACTCCCACGATGTTTCTTTTCCCTGAAAGAACTATGTGGCGCTTTGGCTCGTCGTATGATCCATTCGCTTCCTTATCTTTTCTTTTTCTCGGCCTGGTAGACATGTCTTTCACATAAAAAACATGCGCCACATCATTGGCTAGGACGAATGGTTTGTCTGCATACGCAAGATTGTTGAGATCCACTATTGTCATTCCGTACTGCGGGTCTTCCGTTACCCCGCCTCGTGTCATATTGACCCATTTGCACCGAAACAAAGGGACCTTCAAATCACCTGATCCATAGTTAAGTTCCCATATGTCCTCTATGTAACCATAATATGTTTCCTTTCCCGTGTTGGTTGTTGCATCAAAGCGGACACCACTATTTTGGTTGGTGCTCTTCTTATCTTGGGCGATCGTGTAAAATGTATTCCCATTTATCTGGTACCCTTTGAAAGTCATTATATTCGAAGATGGTAACTGGGACAGCGAGTACAGGTCATTTTGAATATCGCCATCATTCAGGGCACGTTTCTGCAACTAACCGACGAAAGTCCTCGTTTGTTCGCGTGTAATCCAGTCGTCAGACTTCTCCGGGTGTTTGGAGTGTAGAAAATTCTTGTGTTCCTCCATATATGGAGCCACCAAGGCGGAATTCTGTAGAACCGTGTAGTGTGCTTCAGTGAGAGAATGCCCGTCCATACATATTATTTGATTTCCTCCTAGCGTGCCTTTTCCTTCCAGTCTGCCCTTATGCCGCGATTCAGGAACACCAATCGGCTTAAGGTCAGGAATAAAGTCAATACAAAACTCAATGACCTCCTCATTTTCATGGCCCTTCGAGATGCTTCCTTCTGGCCTAGCACGGTTATGAACATATTTCTTCAAGACTCCCATGAACCTTTCAAAGGGGAACATATTGTGTAGAAATACAGGACCCAAAACGTTAATCTCTTCGCAAAGGTGAACTAGGACGTGCGTCATGATGTTGAAGAAGGATGGTGGGAACACCAACTCGAAACTGACAAGACATTGCACCAAATCATTCTGTAACCTTGGTATGATTTCTGGATCGATTACCTTCTGAGAGATTGCATTAAGGAATGCACATAGCTTCATAATGGCTAATCGAACGTTTTCCAATAGAAGCCCCCTCAATGCAACCGGAAGGAGTTGCGTCATAATCACGTGGCAGTCATGAGACTTTAGGTTCTGGAACTTTTTCTCTGTCATATTTATTATTCCCTTTATATTCGACGAGAAGCCAGACGGTACCTTCATGCTAAGCAGGCATTCGAAGAAGATTTCCTTCTCTTCTTTGGTAAGAGCATAGCTGGCCTGACCCTGATGTATGCCGTCTTTTCCGTGCATACGTTGCTGGTCCTCCCGTGCCTCTGGTGTATCTTTTGTCTTCCCATACACGCCCAAAAAGCCAAGTAGGGTCACGCAAAGATTCTTCGTCATGTGCATCACGTCGATTGCGGAGCGGACGTCTAGGTCTTTCCAATATGGCAGGTCCCAAAATATAGATTTCTTCTTCTTCATGGGTGCGCGTCCGTCAGCGTCCTTCGGAACAGGTTGTCCGCCAGGACCCTTTCCAAAGATTACCTTCAAATCCTTGACCATATCATGTACATCAGCACCAGTACAGTGGCGAGGCTTCGTCTGGTGATCCGCCTCACCTTTGAAATGCTTGCCTTTCTTTCTTACGGGATGCCTTGTTGGAAGAAATCAACGATGTCCCAGGTACACATTCTTCCTACAACTATCCAAATATATACTGTTGGTATCATCCAAACAGTGTGTGCATCCGCGGTATCCCTTGTTTGTCTGTCCTGAAAGGTTACTGAGAGCAGGCCAATCATTTATGGTCACGAACAGCAACGCCTTTAGGTCAAATTGTTCGTGTCCATCCTCATCCCACGCACGTACATCCGTTCCATTCCACAGCTGTAATAGTTCTTCAACTAATGGCCTTAGGTACACATCAATGTCGTTGTCGGGTTGCTTAGGGCCTTGGATGAGCACTGGCATCTTAATGAACTTCCGCTTCATGCACAACCAAGGAGGAAGGTTATACAAACATAGAGTCACAGGCCACGTGCTATGGTTGCTGCTCTGCTCCCCAAAAGGATTAATGCCATCTGCGCTTAGACCAAACCATACGTTCCTTGGGTCACCTGCAAACTCCTCCCAGTACTTTCTCTCGATTTTTCTCCACTGCGAACCGTCAGCGCGTACTCTCAACTTTCCGTCTTCCTTACGGTCTTCTGCGTGCCACCGCATCGCCTTCGCATGCTCTTTGTTTTGGAACAAACGTTTCAACCGTGGTATTATAGGAGCATACCACATCACCTTGGTAGGAATCTTCTTCCTAGGGTGCTCGCCCTCGACATCACCAGGGTCATCGCGACTGATCTTATAACGCAATGCACCACATACCGGGCAAGCGTTCAAATCCTCGTACTCACCGTAGTAGAGGATGCAGTCATTAGGGCATGCATATATCTTTTGCACCTCTAACCCTAGAGGGCAGACAACCTTCTTTGCTTCATATGTACTCTCGGGCAATTCGTTGTCCTTTGGAAGCATATTCTTTATCATTACCAGCAACTTTCCAAATCCATTGTCAGATACACTATTCTCTGCCTTCCATTGCAGCAATTCAAGTGTGGTGCCCAACTTTTTTTTGTCAGCTTCGCAATTCGGGTACAACAATTTCTTGTGATCCTCTAACATGCGCTGCAACTTCGTCCTCTCCAGATCACTTGCGCAGTTTCTCTTTGCATCGGCAATGGCCTGACCTAGATCATCAGCGGGCTCATCTGATGCCTCTTCTTCAGCTTCTTCCCGCATTGCCGGCTCAGCTTCTTCCCCCATTGTTGTATCATCGTATTCAGGGAACCCATAGCCAGGATAGCCGTCGTCATCCTCTTCTTCTTCATTGTCTTCCATCATAACCCCTATTTCTCCGTGCTTGGTCCAAACATTATAGTGGGGCATGAAACCGGACTTAAATAGGTGGACGTGAATGGTTTTTGACGTAGAGTAACTGTGACCATTCTTACAGCCAGCACATGGACAAGGCATAAAACCATCCGCCCGCTTGTTTGGCTCAGCGGCCCGCAGAAAATTATGCACGCCATTAATGAGCTCGGGAGAGCATCGGTCATCATACATCCATTATCGGCTCATCTTCATTACACAACACCGAATAGACCAAATTAATACAAGTTCATACATAAAGTTCATACATAAAGTTCATACATAAAGTTCATATACAACACTTAATTAAATGCAACATACAAATAACTCTCTAGCTAAAGAATTTAAATGCAATAACAAATGCGATGAAGCTCGCAACTAAGGTAACAATTGATCCAACAGCATAATGATACCAAGCCACACTATCAATGGCATATTTTCTAATCTTTCTAATCTTCAACCTCATTTTCTCCATCTTGATCTTGTGATCATCGACGACATCGGCAACATGCAACTCCAATTCCATCTTCTCCCCCTCAATTCTTTTCAATTTTTCTTTCAAATACTCGTTTTCTCTTTCAACTAAATTTAACCACTCGACAATAGGGTCGGTTGGAATTTCCGGTTCACATACCTCCTAGATAAAAATATCTATGTCAACTTGATGGGCATAATTTGTCATAAACATGAAATGCAACAACTAGTTTTAAAAGAGAATATACCACATCCGAATCATAACAAGGACGAGGGCCGACGGGGACGGATATCAAAACCATGGCACTATGTATAACAAACAACGTACGGGTAAGATAATTATATGAGTAACTATATATCTAAATTACACAAACATCAATTTGGTAATGTAAAACATTCATGAACAAGAGCCTACCACAAGGTGGTGCCGGCGACGGGACGGTGCGGGCGATCGATGGTGGTTACGACGGAGATTTAGAAGGCACTAAGTAAACCACACCTACATATGCAAACTAAGTGTTATTTTTGACCTCAAATTGCATATAAATCAAATACTAGCAAATATAATTCCTCCCAAATTAATCACTATACAAAGCATTGCAAGAGCTAATCTAGCAATGAGAGTTGAAAGGACAAAGTTGCTAACCTTTGTGATCATTTGAATGGATGGGGGCCTTCAAATCTTGACAAATTTTGGGCAAAATTTGTGAGGAGCTCGAGGAAGAGAGGGGAAGAACAGAGGAAGTGAGGGGAAAGGGGAAGAACAGAGTGGCTCGGGTGGACGAAGGGTTTATGTACGTCAACCTTTAGTACCGGTTCGTGTCACGAACCGGTACTAAAAGTGCTGGAGGGGCCCCAGACTGACAACACCCTGCCACCACTCTCTTTAGTACCGGTTCGTGGCACGAACCGGTGCTAAAGGTTCTCCACGAACCGGTACTAATGAGAATGGCCGGCTAGCCGTTGGAACCGGCACTAATGGACACATTAGTGCAGGCTCAAAATCAAACCGGCACTAATGTGTCTCATATTAGATCCTTTTTCTACTAGTGGACGCGAGGTCTCGCACCCCCTCTCCCCACTCTTCTCCGCACTTCCTCGTCGAATCGGTCTCTGAAGTGCCCGAGGATCTGCTCGATCTCGGCATGTTCGCTGGCCAACCCAGTGCTAGGCGTGGACGAAGGCCGACGCGGAGGCATGGGACTCGTCTCCACCAGATCAGCAGCCGTGGCAATCGTGCATCCGAAGCTCCGCGGCCCGGCTCCGTGCCTTCCTCTCCGTCTCGCTCACCCGGCGCTTGGAGCGTCTGCTCGTCGTCGGCTCCCACCGCCCTATGTGTGCGGCTGTGTTGTGCCCTGCCCTGCCCAGGTGCAGCAGTAGTGCCGCGGTGGCTGGTCCCCTGCAACTGCAAGCTGCGCCGGTTGATGATCTATTCCCCACTCCATCTTTCATATATTCTTAGTTCTGATTTGAGGTACTCCCCGTTCCCCACTTTTGCTAATTCCTTTTTTTGTGAAACACTTTTTGCTGATTCCTAGTTGCTATTCATCACTGTACAGTACATATGTAGCTCTGTATCTTAGGTTTAAGCATGAGAGTCGCTTTAGAATCGGGGAGGAAAAAAATAGAAGTTGGAGTAAGCTGTTCGATTAGACGTTCTTAACTTTGTTGCAACAACTGTTATGAGTGGAGATTCTAGTTAGTTAATATTCTTGAGGCAACCATGCTGTCATAAAGTTGATTGATTGGTGGATTTGAATTCTGGGTGGCTAGGGGCATTGTCAGGAGCTAGGGACCAAGACAGATGAGGTTGATTTGGCTTGATCCTGCCAAAGAAATTTACTTCTTGTGAAAAGACGGAAGCATGTTTTTAGAAAGTTTATGGTTAACTTTCCAAATCCGAGATTGATAGCAAAGCAAAGAGACAGGTTAAAGAATGAATAATTGATATAGCACAACCTCCTAGATGTATTTCTTCTTGTCCCGGACTCCCGGTTATAACATCAGTGCTTTTGCAGGCATACAAGGAATGGATATTGAAGACCATGAAAGAGTCGTCTAATTTGTTCCATCATAAATTTTTGGAACTCTGGAACAAACAGAAAAATGTGAATGGGGAGGCATACCTGCCTGCCATATACATCAACCCGAAGCTTTTGAGCGTTGTACAGAAGAAGTTCTTGATAGTTTTACTTCATGATAGTCTTGGATTTTGTTCGGTCAGAATGATCAGGTACTTACTCACTTAATTTCCGAATATACCAGTTATTTGTTGAATGTATTGGTTCGACTCGGTGATACATCGAAGCTTCTCTTTACCTGAAATGACTTAAGGGTGTATTAAGGTAGTCCAATGCATGGGTTTCATATTTCAGTTCTTATATGTCATCCTGTTTTCATAATGCTATGCAGTTAAAAATAAGAATAAATAGCTTACAAAATGCACCTTGTTAAGAGCTCAAAATCACATTTGGCTCAGAAGACCAGCATTTATGATTGCAACACCAAAAAATGATCAAATGTGCTTCGGGAATGCTATGCAGGGAAAAAAAGCACAATAGCATACCAAATGTACTCTGCTAAGACTCTGCACATATTCTCGTGCCTTAAGCATGATTGCGTGACTTCGGACTTTGACTAAAATTACTCAACTTTCGTTGCCTATACTTGCTCTTCTCCGTACAGGAGAGTTTTTGGAATTGCATGTACGGACAAGAATGTATGACTGTACTGTCCAAAAAAATGTGTACGACAAAGTATGTGTGACTGTACGGTACACTTTGGCTATCTTAAAACCTGTTTTAATCTGGTCCTGACATAGTACTTTTTAGGTCTTAGTTTGGCGTTTACCAGTAAACCTACATTTACACTCTGCATAACATGTTTATGTAATTACACTGTGTAAGTGTTTGACTGGTCTCACATCAAAGCATAGTTTGAGACATTTCACTGATGAGCACATACATATATATAAAGTTTGCACATAATCTGTTCAAACCGGGAGGGATACGGGGATTTTTTTTTAGATGAGGACAAACCTGCTTGCAAATCCTAGCTCTGCCATTGATTCTACCTGAATGTACTTTAGTAGATCTTCTCTTGTAAAATCCAAACTGTTTCCGAGCCTATACGTTTACTTTCCTATTTTTGTTTATCATGCAATACTTATCCTGCAGCCATCTAATATGAAAATTTTATAATAGAAGATGACCTCATTTATATACAGAAAAATGAAAATTGTTGTAACATTTAGAGCATTCCACTTACCGGATTTTAGTTCCATGTGCTTGGATGCATAGTTGATAAATCATCCAGTCTTTTAGCTGTGGCACCAACAAATGAAAAAGTATTAGCATCACAAGCCACAAATAAAAAGAAAAACAATCTTATTTGAGAAGATGGGGTGGTAGGACTAACTACAAACCGTAGAAGTGCTTTTGGAACGTCCACTCATATCTGCCTTGATGAGAGATTCAGGATAGGACCAACTACAATACCGCTCTCTATCCCTTTGCCTTTTTATTTATTTAGGCTCTGCAATTCATGACACAGTTTAGCAGTTGAGCAACAATCCAGTGACTGCACCACCTGCACATGTTATGTTCTGCAGTTGTGTGACTGCCGATTGTCCGGTAGCCGGCACCTGTGTTACAATGTTACTGCCATCAAGGACAGCAGCAATATGCTTATTTTGCTCGCGGGTTGGACGTTGTCGGTTTAGAATGTCCTCTCTATTTTGTGCGTACCACTCCCTTTCCATCTAATTCTTTATCTCATTACGGTCTGCACGTTTGAAGAACAGATCATAGATCATTATATAGCAATAAAACTGGGCCATATATCATGAAGTTGATCATCATTACCTTGTGATACAGCCAGCTGGGTCTGTGCCCCATTGATCTCGGCTGCGGCAATTTTCTTCTGTTTATAGACCTCACACCGTCTCTTATTAATCTCATCCCTATTTTGTGCATACTGCTCTCTATCCCTCTACCATTTTTACTTCTTTAGGGTCTGCAATCAATGACACAATTCCATATTTGAGCAACAAAACTGAATCGGGTGCTTGGGTACTGATCATGACCCAAGTATTGGGTGTTGCTTATATGCTGGCACGGGGTGAGCGTCCCGTCGGGAGTGGTCGGGACCATACATTGTCCTTTAACCCTGTGAATGTCAAGAATGTTATAATACAACTGTCAGAAGGAATAATGCAACATGATGTAGTAGTTGGTAATACCATTCATCTAGGTCTCTTTCTGGGTGTGTCTTTATTTGTGTTCATATTACTTGTAACTAAAGCATTGGACGATCCATATGCAGATTGGCAAGGCTTTTAGGTGAGGTCAGTTACATACTGAAGAGCATGCACCTGTGTTGGTGACGAGCTCGTCAGCGCGGCCGTGGACGAGCGCCTCGGCGGCTGCATCTGTGATGGAGAAGAGCTCGTCGTTGTGGCCATCGTCAGGTGACTCGGCGGTTGCACTTGTGCTGGCGAAGAGCTCGTCGTCGCGGTCGTTGTCCGGTGCCTCGACGTCTGCGCAGGGCAGCGAGCAGCGATGGCGCATGTCAAGCCGGACGCCTGGATTGATTCCCCCCTAATTTAGCAGATTTCTTTCCGTATAGTCGAGCAAGTCCATGCGAATTGGACGTGCTGTTTCCTTGTGCGGGCGTGGGATCCGTACTAAAGTGGTGTGTTGTGCGACGGCTTCTTTGCGTGAGGTAGATCGTGGGAGAAGTAGGACGTGGGCGTCTGCCCTGGCAGAACATTTAATCCTGAGTGTTGATTGGTGTGGCAGACCTTTGATGTAATATAGAACGTTGGATGTGATTTAGTGAGATTGATCAAACGTCTCTGGTGCTTCTGTGTACACTTGGTGGTGTGACTTTAGGAGAATTCATGTTTGCTCTTCTAATAGTAGTATAGACTAGCAGCGTATGCGCGCTTGCCGCGGCTCTTAGTGCCTCTTTCATAATTATTTTTGTTTTCTGGTGTTTAGATAATGTTGTTGCTATTATTTTAAGTGGAGCGATAGCTCTTAAGGTTGGGATCTGATCGCACGAGGCGATCAGGAGGCAACGAGGCCCTTGCGCGCCGCCGGTGACGCCCCCGGTTCCCTCTCTCTCCGTCGGTCGCTCCGGCGGCGGGAAGGAGGGGGAACCTCGGGTCTGTTCGCTAGGTGGGCGTGTGGTAGGGTTAGGGTTGAGGGAGACGCTGCCGAGGCCGTTGCGGTGGTGTCGCGTTGGAATAAGTTTCTCCGGGCTCCGTTCGCGGTCAGACGAGGCTTTTGCCTTCGTCTAGGAGCTAGCGAGGTTGGGGATCCCCGGATCTCGTCGAGGTCGCGGGCTATGGTGGCTGGAGGTCCATCAGCACTGGTCGTTTGGGTTCTCAGTTTGGCGATGGATGCAGGGAGACGAAGACCCTTCTTCTTCCTTGTTGGTATGATTTGCTGCTGTTGTTCTTCTTCTTCCTCTGCACTGATGCTGGTGGGAGATCCTGCTTTGTCCGGGCGGATGGCCCGGCCGCGGTGCTGGACCGGTCGGATGACTCGAGTTCTCTTCCTTCCGGAAGGGACACTTTTCGCGGTACTCAAAGTCAAAGATGGCGACGGCTGTTGCAGGTGTGTTGGATTGATGTCCATGCCCTCTCAGCGCTGGTGTCAAGAAAGGAGGAAGCAGCATGGCGGCGATTGTCCCGTGGTTGAAGATGATGACCTGCTTGCGACTGGTTGCAGATCCTTCTGCTGCAGGGGTCTTCTCTCAAGATTCAGGGATGATGACCCAGGGCTCCGGAGATCTTCTTGTGTTATGATTGTTTTAGGATACTCTAGGTATTCATGGTCCTTTGTGTTTGCGTTTCAGTGTGCTTGTAAGGGTCAACTTCGTTGTACTGATTCGTGATATGAATGAAAAACTTCTCAAAAAAAGTTGCTCCGGTGTTCCCCATATTGATAGAACACGTACCAACCGCATACAAAAAATAAAGACCTGGGCAACAGAGGAACAAAGAAAGGGATCCAACGAATAAACACGGAGAAACAAGTGAGACAAATAGTGGAGAACGGACGTTTTGCCGTCGACGATGGTACTTGTCAATGCAGGCCCGAGCGAGGAGCGTGTTTCGTGGACCCTTACAAATATGGCCTAGGCTGAATCTATACCCGATATTATGATAGTAGCATATATGAAAATCACTAATTAAGGTACCTCTTGCAAAGGTCACTTTCATCTTTTCGGATTGCGACAAGTGACGCACTGCATGTGCTTCACTTGTCGCAATCTGAGAATTTTTCTTTTCTTTGTAGATTCATTTATTCAAAATATATTATGTTTTCAACTAAGCGTCCAAATCGCGAGCCATTTTCACCGCCAGATTTCTCCCGTCGATGAACTTTTTTCAGAAAAAAACCAGAAGAACAAAAACGAATCGAAGCACGATCTTTTTTCCTTTCCGAGAGGCACAGGCGCACAGTTGTGCCTCTCCTGAAAACAAATCTGTGCCTCCAAACGAAGCAAATTTGTGCCTCACGCGAAAGAAAAATATGTGTTTATTTCGTTTCCATGAAGCACAGCCGTGCCTCTCGCGTAAGCAAATTTTATACCTCCACAAGAAGCAAATGTGTGCCTCTCGCGGAAGGAAAAAACACGTTTTTTTTATTCCGAGATGGACAGTTGTTCCTCTCACAGAAGCAAACCTGTTCCTCGACAAGAAGCAAATTGCCTCTCACGAAAGAAAAAAAAAGAGTTTTGTTTCTCTTTTCTGAGAGGCACAGCTCTGCGTCCCGCAGAAACAAACGTGTACCTCCATGAGAAGCAAATATGTGTTCCTTTCCGAGAGGCACACCTCTCGTGGAAGCAAACATGTGTCTTCACAAGAAGCAAATATGTGATTCTTGCAGAAGAATGTTTTTAGTTCATTTTTGTTTTTCATTCACCCAAAAATTATTTTTGTTTCACTGAGCCTGGTGGACACATTCTGATCATCATTTGTATTGTAAAACAGTAAAACAAAGCTAGCTACAAGCCTCCACAGCGATTTAGATCACTCAGCCGTCGAATCATGTGTATGGACGCGCAGGATTTGCTTCAGTCGCGTCGTCACGCACGTAAGAATCACCGTATTGTGGGTTGCTGCTCCACAGAATCTCTACTCCTAATGTCTCAGTTGGTAGGTCGCGTTCCGGGTTTTATTTTCGTCCCACCATTTTCGTCCCACCATTTTCGTCTGATTTTTTTCGTTTGTTTTTTTTCACCGGTTTTTTCGTCCCCTCCCACCCCCTGCCCACCCCACCGGCCTCCCTCCCTCCCTCGAACCCTAGCTTCCCCTCGTCTCCCTGCCTCCAGCCGCACTCGCCGCCGGACC
>NC_057807.1:681737183-681782870 GCF_018294505.1 Triticum aestivum | reverse complement strand
TCCATCCTCCTCCTCAAGACGTCACCATCGCCTCCGTTCGTCTTCTCCCGCGCCGGCGCCGTCGAGGCCGAGTCGTTCCACTTCCCGCTCTGGCAGGTCTGCGCGGCCGCGTGCGGGGCGTTCGTCTTCTCCCGCGCCGATGTCGTCGAGGCCGAGGCGTTCGACTTCCCGGCCTGCTATGGCTGGGTAATTCTTGTCTTGCTATAACTCTTCACGTGCAGAGAAGGGAAGAAGAAGGGGAAAGGGGATAGCCGCCGACACCGCCTAAGCGAAGCGGGTGCTGCTCGCCTGCAACGGCGGCGGCGACGCCGTCTCGCGGGGGGGTCGCCGTTGGCTTCGCCAGGCACGGCTGCAGGTACTCCCTCTCACTTTTCCCCTTCTTCTTCCTGTCGTTGGGTTCTGAATCTAAGCGCGCGCGCACACACACAGGCTGGTCCTGGTGGGCGACGAGGGCGCCCTGGCCGCGACGGCGGAGGAGGCGCGGCCCAAGGGGCGGCGGCCATCGTGGTGCTTGGGCTGGACTTGGCGGCCTGCGACGAGGCAGCCGTCGGCGCCGCGGTGGACGCGGCGTGGCGCTGCTTCGGGGACGGCGGGCTCCATGCCCTTGTCAACTGCTGCTCCTTCGAGGGTATGCACATACTAATGACAGACACTGATACACATGCCCAATTTTCCATCTGACAGAATTTTTTCACACATGCCCAAGCCCGACTAATCACCAACCTAAATGATTGCTCAGTTCTTCTCTGAATATTTCAGTCAGCTTATCATCCAGTAATTTCGTCCATGCATCTGTATTTGGCTACTGTATGAGCAGGGGAAGTGCAAGATTGCCTCAGCGTGACTGAAGATGAGTACAACAAGACCATGAAAGTCAATGTAATCACACCTTGGCTCCTGATAAAGGCGATAGCGAAGCGGTTCCGGGATGCGCAGTCGGGCGGCTCCGTGGTTTGCTTGACCCAGATCATCAGCGCTGAGAGAGGATTGTATCCGGGGGCTGCGGCATACGGCACAAGTTTAGGTGCCGTTCACCAGCTCGTCAGAGTAAGCCTGCTTTCCTGTTACCAAAAAAGCCTGAATGATTGCTCACGGAAATCCTGAATGCATACATGACCATGATGTTCTTCGTTTTTTCAGCTGTCGGCGATGGAGCTCGGCAAGCACAAGATCAGGGTGAACGCCGTCTGCCGCGGCCTCCACCTGGGGGACAAGTTCCCTCTCTCTGTTGGGGAGGAGAAGGCCGAGAAGGCGACCGGGGAGGTGATGCCGCTGCGGCGGTGGCTGGACCCGGACAAGGACCTCGCTTCCACGGTGCTGTACCTGGTCGGCGACGACTCCCGCTTCATGACAGGCACCACCATCTATGTCGACGGCGCACAGTCCATTGTGCGCCCTCGCATGCGTTCCTTCCTGTAGGTAGGTTAGTCATGCTGATCCTGGGGCTGGTTGGCCATGCTTGGATTTCACATTCCATCAGGATGACTCCCTGATATCTTGTTTTGTTGTTGTTGAATAGCAACAGCGGTTTGTGCAAAGGGATCAACTGCCATAATTAAGCAGTCTCTATGAATGCAATAATTAACAGGGTTTAAGATGGTAGAGTAAAGATCAAAATTGACAAAGAGTATCCAGAATCAACATGAGTGGCACAGCAGGCCCTTCTTCAGATTAAAAGACAAACGCAGAACCTTGCTGCACACAGGCATCAAAGGAGTGAAATGGATTGAGTAGTCGACATGTGAGCTACCATGTTTCTATACATCTGTAATTAGTTCTTAGTATTTTTCCTTCATTTTTGTAGTTATGCCACCTGATTACGTTCCTGCCCTGTAACCTGTTGTTTCCCTCTTAATGAATGAAAAGCAGCACCTGCTGCAGTTCGTCAAAAAATAATCGTACCATCGTCACGTACGCGGGGCTAAACAGGACTGTGGGTGTCTGTGCTTTTTAGGTGGACCAAGCCGTATCAATGGCGTTCGGAGAGAACGGAGCAACCAACTACATCCGCATCCAGGTAAATAATTTATCTTGTACTGTAATTTTCTTCACGGCTGCTGAATTATTATTACCACTGTGAAATGTGAGTCAACCAAAGCTTACTGTCCCAATTGTTCCTGTCCTCAGGGTAACGGCATTACCGCCGGAGCGACGACGGAGGCGGCCATGGCGGAGCGGGGGGTGGAGTCGGTCCTGTTCCGGGGGAAGAAGCTGATGCCGCAGACCAACGACGAGCGGCTGGACGGCGTGGTGGAGCAGCTGGTGCGGGATCCTCCGTGATTCGGCCATTGCCATTCTCCACGGATCTGGCCGTGGCCACAACCGACGCTGCCGGTTCCATGGAGGAGCTCACCCCGGCCTTCTCCTCGTTTTCCTCCATGGTCGGGTCTCCTAGTGGAGGTGCCGATGCTGCCGGTTCCACAACGCAAGAGCCCGTGGCAACGCGGCAAACTGAAGTTGTTCGCCGGCGTCGCACAGGGCGTTTTTGGCGTCGCAGGAAACCCTACCTCGGGGTTGGCATAGGGCATCTCTGGCGTCGTATGAAACCCCACCGCGGGGCTGGTGCAGGGAGTGGCCGACCATCCCACCCTGCTGAAGCCGCAGGGCGTCTCTGCCAAGTCCATGGTTGGCGAGTCCAAGGCCGTCTCTATCCAGGCCTCCGTGGTCGAGGCGAACTGCACTAACATCGATGTCTGCCCTGAACTGTTGTAAGTTTACTGACCGTGTGCTTCTGATTTCTAATGTATTCTTGTTGTTTGCATTTCTCTCATTCGTACCCTCGTATTACAGTGCATCTAAAAGCTCTTGTGACGATGGAAAGTCTACCTCCAAGGGACCAAAAAAGAAAATCGGTCCTAAAAGATCGTAAGTTGATCACTAGATCCATATACACGTCTGATATCGTGCTGTGTCCATCTGTTCATCGTTTCATGATCTGGTCCATGGTTTCTGTATTTGCAGTTCGCCTGACACATCTACTCACGATGACAGTGAAGTATATCAAGCTGGTGCTAAAAGAAGGTTTGTGTTTATCCTCTCTAATATATTTTTACTGTTGTTGTACTTGGTTGGTCGCTAATGCTTTTTTGATACAACATAAGCAGGACTCTTAACCCCTCTATTCCTCATAAGGAGAGCTTGGAGTCTGAAGATTTTTCTGCAAAGTAGGTTTCCCTTTGGCTCTAATTCATGATATTTGGTAACTTGTTGTTGTTGTAGTTATATTGATAACCTGGTGATTTCAGATACCAACAAAAATTTATTTGCCTATATTACGGTTGCAGAAGTCCTTGTGGATATCCTATACAGTATAAATATGAACCACCACTTGGTGGATCGCTGCTGTTTAGAGCTCTGCTCTGTTAATGCTACTTTGAGTCTAGATGGCATTAACTACAGAGAAGGGATCTAGCTAGGTTTGCAATGGCATGTGTACTAACGAATCATTTTAGTCTCAGGTTTTCCCTGCAAAACTGAAGTTCATGTCTCATGTTTGGATTAATCACGGTGTAGTCTGATGGTAATTTGTCTACTTAGTGCAGTTTATGTATTCTTCCACAACTTCATTTAATGCTTTCAGAGTTAAAGTTTTGGGGATAGTTTGGATGTTATACCCAAGGCATTATAATTGCTCTATATTATTCTTAATTTCATATATCATCACCTTAGACTACTCGAACTGTCGGCCATGCTTTGTGATCATGTGCGACGAGCATATTGTTCGGTGCTGCTATTTTCCATTCGCTGCTGGGTTGCTTCTACTCTCCACCAATCTGTCAAGTAGCAAAGAGTAGGTTTGACCTCAATTTCGATGCAGACATGGATTGGGATGTGATGCATGTACTTGCTAATTAAGGGATTTGGATCTTGCCCTCAATTAGAGTTCCCAATCTCAACGAAGTGGGGTTTACGAATTTTATTATTTTTTAGCTTGAATGGACTGTAGCTTCGCTTAATTGACTGACAGTTGTATTTGACTGCATAACTGGATTAATTGATTTCATGGCAGATGCCGGTTTTGACCTTGGTTGATCATGCTTTGTTCCTTGTTTGGCCTGCAACATATTTTCTATGCATTCGCAGAAATGGTAACTGAATAATTACTTCATACTGCAGAACATCTTGCTTAATACCTGAGTCCCCGGCCCTTGTTGCTACAGGTTTATCTTGGACATGATTCTCAAAGAAGATACAGATGTGCATGCTTCATATCTTCTACACGCTTATGCAAAGCAGGATTTTATTCATATTTTGATGAGCTTAATTTCTTATGCTAATGTTTGCTTCCGCCTGAAGGATACATATGGTATGTTTTGTGAGCGGTGGGTATGGATGAGGTGAGTGCGTCTGTTAGTGCATCATTTTTGTTGGATACTTTAATCTGTTAAGGTTGGTATATATTGAGTGTTGATGATGACATGTTTATTTTGATTGGCGTGGTTGCCTCAAAGTAATGCCCTGCTACTCCTTGGGGGGCGTGAGTGAAGATTTATGCCTTAAGCATAGGAATGAGGGAGTAGGTATCCAACAGAATAGGCGATGATGCTAGGAGAAAAAGAAGACTTTGATCTGGTTCTTCAAAGAGGTACATCAAGGAACAAGTACATGGTGCTACTCGATGGTCAGCCAGATTCTGACTATTATTTTGGGATGCCAAAGAGATAGCACATGATGTTCGACCGCTGGGGAATTGAAGTATAGTGCTTACCAATATACTGGCATGTATTTTTTTCTAAAGGATATAGTGGTTTCCTTTAGTTGAAATACATAAAATTTTCACCCCCAATGATTCAACAAGAGTTGTTCATTAAAAGTGTGTGGTCTCTTTCTTCATCAAGAATTGAAATATCTGTGCTATTATAACTCCATGGAGAGCAATAATATAATTTTCACAAGGGGTGACCTTTATTGGCTAATTGTATAGCTTATGATCTTATGGAGTTTAGGTTTGTAAATCCATGTATTTTTTAGATGAAGAAACAAAGAAGGAGATGACTATATCAAGGATCACATATGGTTAAATGTAGAAACAATGAACACGGTGGCATATCAGTTGCAACATGGTGAAAATTTTAGGATAGAAGGATAAACGAATTGCCCGGCCTGTTCAAGAGTTAATAAAAAAATGAACAGAGTGGCACAAGAATACTTTGCGGTAATGCATGCTATTCGATTGTATGTTACAACGTGGCAATGACTCAGGATATATCGGATCTGCCTTTATGACGGTGGTGGATCAGCACGAACACAAGGGGTGGGGATCAGGGCAGAGTAGGCAGTTGGTTGGGGACTCCTTGGTGGTCCGTGGGGGATATACAATGTGAAGGTGGGAGGGCGCCATGGCGAGGTGAGGTGGGCATCATCTGATTTTAAAGAAGAGGGCTCTAGCGAGAAATGTCCCGCTACAGCAGGAAACCGAGCGGGAAGGGATGGGTTCAACAGAAAAAGGGAATGGTGCGTCGTGGGTTGAGTTTTTTGTGTTAGGACCGTGTATTGGAGATAAAATGACGGATAGTCCGGAGAAGCACATTTCTCCTCCACATATGGTCTGGATTTGAAGAAGTACATATTGTCCAGATGGTTGAATATTGGGGTGCATGCAGGGTGCCCGTTTGATGTTCGAACACGCCCAAATATACGAGGAAGAAATGAACTTCGACCTTTGAGACGGCCTTAATCATCTGTTCGATTCATTTATATAAATCGCACTATATGTATGCATTGTTAAATTGCCTTTTATTAACAGTTTACAATGTAAGTGAGGTGGACTTAAATTATTACTTGATTATACCTGTGCTATCTTTTTTTTATATGCATTACATAATTCCAGCAAAATATTTCAAGAGCCCGTGGCAACGCACGGGCATTATACTAGTGGGCTACAGTTTTCGTCTGTAACCGGGCCTGAAGATAGAAGGCCCAGGTCCAGTCCAACGTGCGTAAAGCGATTTGCTCGCCACGGCGCTAACCCTATCCCCGAGCTGCTCCTCTGTTCGTCCACGCCGCGCCGCCTCCGTCCTCCGTCCCAGGCTCCCGGCGGCGAGCTTCCGCTACTGGTCTGCTTCGGCGTAGTTGTCCTCCACTCCCCCGTACACTTCCTCGCAGCGCCACACGGTTGGTCTCCTTTTTTTTTCTCAATGTCGTCTCCTACAGCGTTCTTCCATGGCGGGCCGATGTCCAATAGTAGTCTCGCTGCACCGCTCTCTCGGTGTCCATAGTCGTCTCTCGTGCGACTTTACTCCTTCCTTGTTCGTGCGACTTCAATCAGATCGCCAACAGCGGATTCATGGCGATCCCTCTCTCGGCGGGAGTGTGGCGACATGAGAATGTGGGCATGATGAGGCAGTGGAGTCTTCTCGGTTGAGTTGAGCTGAGGTGAGGCAAATAGCCAAAGATGATGCTGGGCTTGAGGCGGCGACGGCAGCCGTAGCTCATGCGCGAGGAGCTCCTCTCCATCACCCATGTTGTTTTCTTTGTTGCAGGCCTCTAAAAATATTTCAACCTCCATCTTGCGCAAATCAGTCCATGTCAAATTGGTATCCTCCTAAGGTCCCGTCTAAGTAGGTGTCTTGTTGAGGAAGGACGGCAAGGTGATCAACTGCGGCCTCTGGTTCAGACTGGTTCAGACTACAGGAAACGCTAGGCAAAAATTAGCATCACTTAAGTAGTTATGCTCCGAGCCCTTCTTATATGAGATTCCACCCTGTGCTCTCTAATTACCTCTTAGGACTTAGGAGAGTAATATTATTACTACATGCCAAGTGTTTTTGTTATAGAAAAGTTGTTGACATTTACACCTAAAATAGGTTCTGAACTGATCCAGGTACAGATGCATGTAATTACCAACCAATAACACTTATTTACAGTAATTTCTAACAGGAATGAGAATATTTGGTTTGCTAAAACTTGTGTATTTTTATTTTAAACATGGGATATGCAATGCATATAATGAAGACTGTATTGTTTTTCTTCCACCTCGACATGAAGGCTGGGCAACTGAGGAGGTCTGTTAGTGAGCTGGAATTTATCCATATATAGTAGGGGGAAATTGATGAAAAAGTTCGTAAAAGAATGTGTTAGGCAAGTAGGATGGCAAATAGATTTTTTTTAACATCCGTCTATAATGAATATTTCTATATGAGACTTTTTTTTAAGTGGCAATGCCACGATTTATTTAGCTGATCTTGCAAATATTCATACACCATACACCAGAATAATATACCTTTGATGCATGCTCTGCTCCTCCACGTGTGTTGCCTGAAAATTTAATGGTTTCAATGATGGATTATTAATTATGGTGTTTCCATGATTCTTAAAACCTGGAACTGCCTATGTTGGATTTAGAGTGCTTGATTGTGGTCGTAGTATTAGAACCACATTGCTTGCTGAAGTCATAAATGAAAAGAATAAATCAGTAGAGATAGATACACATTTGTTTCTTTTGTATTGTATTTCTTTATATCTCCCATTTTTCTGTAGCTATGAATTGGCGTAATAGAAAGCCTAGGCCCATTGGACCCGGGAAATAAATCAGTCCACATATTATTGCTGCACTACTTCTCAACAATATTATATTAGAACTCACCTATTGGATTACATTACTTCTCAACAATCTTATATTAGAACTCAGCTATTGGATTATGGCCCCTAAAAAACCTATTGGATTATGGGCAGTATATCAATTAGTTCATGCTAATTTAACTTCCATATTTTGTATCTCCATATATTTACTGATAGATCCTACCGTTGTACTGACGGGCGCGGCAACGCGCGTCATCATGGTCTAGTTTACAGTAAAGCACCATAGAGTTGCTCACCCGGATGGCCGCCTCTTTAATTAAGTTGATTTTAAAAAATGCTTACTTGTTATACTTCTACCAAATTGGATTCGACAAACCTTCTTACAAAAGAAAATATAAAACATAGGAATTTACTGAACATCTCGGACAGTCACCAACATTGTTGTTATTGACGACTGCGTCATCATGCTTGACAATGGGTCCACATGACCCGTCACGATTGACGAAATGGAAATGAAGTATATTAGGAGCAAAGCCATTTGATATGACCAGGCAAATAAATGGAGCCATCGGCCACGGCTTCCGTGTAGATCCAAAGGTTGACATTGTGGTGATGTGGCGAAGTCAACCAGATGGATTCATTTTTCTAATATTTTGTATAGTTGTAAGTTTTGGACTATTTTTATGAATATTATCCAATAAAGACCTGTAGCCACATCCTTTTTTTTTGGAAAATGGGTGTTTTATTACTTAAAAGGTTTAAGAATTATACCCTGCCTCTGCATAACTAAGACAGCCAAACAAAGTCCTTACCTAAAAGGTTTAAGAATTATACCCCGCCTCTGCATAACTAAGATGCACACAGCCAAACAAAGTCATCTCAGACAAACGAAAAACTAAAAAAGCGAAACACAAAGAAACATGTAGAGTCCGTATAACGCCTAAAGCGGAGGTGGACCAATCCTAAAATTATGCTGCCACCCATGTTGGGTAAAAGCATCCTCGCCACATCCATAGTGAACCTTTGATTGTTTTAAGAAAATGCTTCTGATGTGAACTCTGAATGGTATGTGACGATATCTTCCTGTACAAATGATACAAGCATGGAGAGAAATGATGACTTCATGAGAGAGAAGGAGAGATGATATGCTTGTTGAAAAACTCAATGGCCACGGCAGCATGCATGGCAGCACCGACAGGGAGGGCATCCTCATCGATCACGAGGTGTGGAGTGTGTTTTGCCACAATGACTTGTGATATCTGAACACACTATGGCAATTTTCAGGTTCTTGATTAGATGTGTTTTCATCACTTTTTTGTAGTATGTGTTGCATTTCAACACGGCAAATTCACCCTAGCACATTTTTGCCGCTGAACACATGGCATTTGATTGGTGTATTTTTTAGGACAGGGTGTGAGCTGCCACAATCTTAGTTTTTGTGATGTGGAGGATTTTGTGACTTTCTATCGCACTATCTTGGGCTAACATGGCAACTTCAACATCTTTGTTTTCAAGTGCATTTACGCTCCATACACTTTTTTTTTGAAAATGCAACCAAAGTGCTTACCTGCCATGTTTATGTTTTCGACAATCATAGGAGGGGTGCATGTGTGTTCATGTCATATTTTTTGCATTCACTAGTTGATATTTTCTGTTAGGTGGCAACTGCTTACCTCTTGCATTTACATTTCCACCATGACAATTTGATCTGTTCCTATCTCAGCAGAATGGCTCGTGGTGATCATCAAAATGATGATGATGATTTCATGGATCCACCACAGCGTAATCGGGCAACTGGACGGAGAAAAGAGGGTGATGAGGTAACTGTACACACATCCCCCCTCCTCCTGCTTATGTTACTGGTTGCCACCTCGAGCTTGCAGTCGTCTGTCATGAACTAAAATTTCATGACATTGCAAAACATGGCAACAACTGATCACTTTTTGCCAGTTTTTTGCAGGAAAAAGAAACGTATTCGCAACAGAGCCTCCCAAGAACGACTGAGTACGTTGATTGACAAATTCACCGATGATCAGAAGGGAGCTGCTGCTGAGATGGGTATGCAGGCTCTGATGAATGTCCGGTGCACGAACCTTGTCAACCCTGTATGCGACTGTCTTGGTGAGATTTACGACCCCGCCTCCAGGGAATTCGTGATTCCGGGACGTGGAAGACTACCGTTGAACGAGGAATCCATGTTCTGCACTTTGGGTGTGCCTCGTGGACATATCAAAGTCCCGTACGAGGTCAATAACGAGATCGAGGAAGCGCTGTTCCCCCGTTTGTTTCCTGGGTTGGAATCCATGCCGAACACGTCTGCCTTGGCAGATTCGCTGCAGGCCATGACGACGCATGGAGATGTTTTCAAGATGAAGCTACTCATGTACCTCATCTCAGCTGTTTTCGCACCGATCACTTCTCTTCGCCCAAGCAACAAATGCTTCCCCATCCTGATGAATGATCCATCTTTACTACTTTATTTTTCTTCAATGTTTCGGCTCCGATGTCATGTGTAAAGCTAGTCATTGCCAGTGTTTTCGATGTTTTTTTCCATTTGATTTCTGATACGGCAACCTTTTGTCCTGAAATTTTGTGCGGTGCAGGCGGATCTAAAAAATATGAAGAACATGAATTGGTGTAAGTTTATTGTCGACTTCCTGCACGATGCATTCTCAAGAAAGATGTACCAAAAGGATTGTCGACTGCATTTAATGGTATCTTTTTTACGAGTCCTTTCTGTGAACACTCTTTTTTAACACACTTTTATTCATGCATGGCAACCTGATCATAACAAGATGGCAACTGCCATAATGACAAGATGGCAACTGCCATAATGACAATATGGCAACTGGCATAATGACAATATGGCAACTGCCATCATATTAGTATGGCAACTATCATCATACTATGATGGCAACTGCCATCATGGCAATATGGCAACTGCCATCACTCTATGATGGCAAATAGCACATACAGATGGCACCTTCTTCTTTTTTCTCTCATTTTCATGAACATCAACTTGATTACCATGGGAACATAGATTATCCTATTTTTTTCACAAAGTACCCATGATGACAACTGATATTTCTTTCTTTGTAAAATTGTTTTAAATCAGCTCATGTACATCGACTGTCTTGATCTGTCCACCATGGATTTCACTGGGACAGGAGGCCCGCCGTCTACGCACAAGTTTACTGTTTCTGCGTGGACTATCAACGCTGTCAAGGCTGTGCTTGCCGCAGATAGGGTAACTGATACCAAATATGGAAAACTGCAGGTTAGCTCTGGTTTCTCTGTCCACACGGCATGCTTACAAATTTGACATGAGGCAACCGTCTGTGGTTCATAAAAGATAACTACCTTTGTTATCCATGGTTGTCTGCGTATTGTATCCATGTCTCACTCCACATGGGAACTCTTTCATTCGTGCTGAAACTTACATTCTCTCTCTTACATCCTAGCTATTTTTTTGTGTTTTCTAGTTGATGGCCAAGCATGCTGTAGACTACAATGTGTTTGGGGGGCCTGAAAACTTTGGAAAGTGGATGGACATGCACTCAGCTCCGTCTTGCCCTACTGAGGTAATCAAAATATCTACATCTATGGTTTGCCGTGGATTATTTTTTGATATCGCGCTAGTGACTGCAATATGGGTGGTTATTGATGCTTCTTGTTTCGTGCATAGGCGAGGGCACCTGTTGAGCATCTAATTGGGCAGTTTGCATCCGGAATGACCGGCTTGCTCGGGAAGTTGTTTGAGGGGTGGACGTCGCTCAGTGGCTCTGACAACGACGCGGTTGCGAGGCAGTTCACTTCATTTGTTTCAGAACGTACACATCGGCCAACCGGTTGCCATGGCTGGTATGACTACAACAGCTCCCAAGAGCCTGGTGACACACCAGATGAACTAGATGGAGACGCTGGTCTCAGCAAGGATGACGATGATGACATGGAGAATGTGCAACAGGACACCGATGATGATGAACATGCTGAAGTTCGCGCAGGTGGTAACAAGGGCAAGGATGCAACAGATGTCCCCTGACCGGAGAAAGTCAAAGAACATACGGCTGCGAGAGGCAAGGGGGTGTTGCCATCAAAGAGGGGGAGGGCTCCAGAGGATGTTGGGCAGGGTTCTCCTGGCAAGAGGTCTAGGACCGATCCCGTAGCTGCCAGGAGGAGGTTCGACTTTAATTTTAGTTTTTTGCTTTGTCTATTTTCTTGAAACAGACTCATCCCTTTTCTGCACTTGTTTTTGTCAAGCGCGGCAACGAGTTTGGTGTCTGACAATTGCCACCTTTTTTCCCTCCATCTCATACGTGCAGCGAGCCGACAGCTGGTGGACGAGCAGTTACGAAGAAACAGGCGCCAACACCAACCCGTGTTTCTGCTCGGTTGAACAAAGGTGCCCCCATTGCCGGTGACACTCCTTCCACCAGGTCATCTCCTCATACGACGACGACCAACACCGGGGATCCTGTCGTGTTGCCAGACCTGAGGAAGCCAGTCAAGAAGTAGGTTTTTCCATGCACTTTCATTGACATAGTGCTATATTTTCTTGATTTTCCAATGCATCCGTTCAGCTTGTCACATGGTCTTCTATCATCGCCCCCCACGTGGCAACTGCTATTTTTCAAATGATTTTTTCCTTCATTTTTAAGTGTATGGCAACTCCTATTGGTTTTCACATGGCAACTGGCATCTAGGCCAAATGGCAACTCTTACTGTACCTAATGGCAACTGCCATATTTATCTTTGGCTTGTGTGCTCATCCCATAGTGCTCAGTTATTTTTATCATTCTTCAAGTTGGTTAATATGGCAACTACTGCTGGATTTTGTATGGCAACTGCCAACTATGTCACATGGCAACTCATGTTCCCCTTACATGGCAACTACCAGCTTTTCCACTTGTTTTTCATTTTTTTAAGATTTCTACCATGGCAAATATATTTTGTTCATTTTTTAATACCTTTTTCATGTGCTTTCTTTTTTTGCAGGGTGAAGAAGACTACTATGCGCGGGTCCAAGCATATCATTAAGGACTCACTCGAACGCCTGCATTCAAAGTTGTCAACAGGGGGCAACTCAGATGTTCACGAGGCGCCAGGCGACAATACTGCTACTGCACCATCAACTGCTCCCACTAACTCTGATGCAAGTGGCCGACCATCTCCGCCGGCTGCAGATGTGCAGGCCAGAACAACAGGCATCCGTACATCGGGGAGTGATGAGTCGGTATCTGCCAGGACAGCTGAACTATTGCCAACTCTTCTGGCAATGAAGGATGCTGTTGTGAGCCATGCCACCCCATCAGCAAGCGTTAAAGTGGACGCTCCTGAGACCAACCTAAGCAAGGAAGATTCCCGCACATCTGACACTGATTCCAAGCACGTGCATGGTGACACTCCTGTGTCCACGACAGAAGCGGCTGAGGCGGCAGTTCACAATGATATGCCATCTACAGGTGAGAGTCTTGGCACAACAGCTCCAGCTCCTGTCGGTGCAGATACTGCTAAGGCGACTGTTTCGCATGCTGGTCTTCCACCTAGGCGTCGTAGCCCCCACAAGCAATCAAGAGACATACCCAACGCACCGGCTGTAGCTAGGAGCAGCAGAGACGAGTCTGGTTATGTTCCTCCGTCCACTCTGTTCCCCCCACCTGCCAAAGGCATTGCGATGGAGAAACCGGAAGACCGGAGCACAACTGATGCAGGTGTCAAGCCGGGCATGAGTGACGCAGGTGAACGTCCGGAGCAGACCGCGCCTTTACCCGCAGTGGAAATCCCCAGCTTAAATTTGCGCACTTCCAGGCTCCCAGTCAATGTGGGTGTCCCATACAGCCCAAACAAGAAGATTGTCAAGAAAGCTGTGGCTGATACCGCTGACAACACGCCCCGCCCTACAAATAAGCCCGATCATTCTGTAGCGGCCGATTCAGATATGTTTGTTGATCTTTCACCGTTGGATTCTGCCCCGCAAGTTGTTCGTGGTCCGGCCAGTAGGCATGAGAGGCACCCAATGGCCTTCACCCCACCGAGCTTCAATCTTGGCATCAGTCAAGATGAACCAGTGGTGCCAGATCCTATGCCAGTTGCCTTTGCTTTCCCGGGAGGCATGCCCACAATGATGGCGCAGCCAATGGTAGAGGGCAGGAAGGCTGTCAAGTTCGCAGAGCCGATAGTCCAAGGTACATTTATCATGTGCTTATATCATTTTATTGTATACATCTTTGTAGTTTGACTTTTGTCGCAATCATATTTTTTTGGGGGGGTTCTCACTTATGATGGGCAACTGATATGTGATGACATGGCAACTGAATTTGATGCACCATGCCACCTACATTTTTTTTGCTGCCATGCTGCATTTCACATTTTGGGCAACCACATGGCAACTGAAGTTGATTCAACATGGCAACTATAGTTGCTCTCACATGGCAAATACAATGCATTGCACATGGCAACTGGATTTGCTGCACTATGTCACCTGCATTTTTTTTTGTTTCCATGTTGCATTCTTCCTCCCGGCAAGCACATGGCAAGTGTAGTTAGCACAACATGGCAGCTGTAGTTGCTGTGACATGGCAACTACAGTCCAACCAGATGGCAACTACAGTGCAACTACATGGCAACTGTAGTTGCTACAACATGCCATTGTAGTTTCACCACACGTGGCAACTCCCCACTTTTTTGTACATATATCTCACATCATGCACCCTATCTTCTCACAATGCATCTGTTTTTGATTTCTAGTTATCCTAATCCACTTTTTTGATCCTTGCAGCCACCCCTGAGGAGATTTCACCGTCACTTGATGAAGTTTACCGCGGGATCGAGGAGGCAGCATTGCAGAGGAGGTCCTCACGAGGGCAAGGGCAATCAAGTTCCAAGGTGCCTGCAGATACGGTATCTGAGGATACCATCAGGAGTGCCACCCCTGGTTCTGTGAGGCAGCAAAGGGTAGTTCACCCGCCTCCTGCGGAAGACTACGAGCCCGAATTCAGGGCCACTAAGGAACAGACCCAGCTGTACGATATTGCCAAGCGTTTTGGAAATGCGAGATCCAACAGCAAGCACATGAAGGAGCTGAAAGCGTAAATGACCACACCCCCATAATCTCTCATTTTGCTTTGTTCCTTTTTTACCATTCATCTTCTTTTTGTACTTTCTATACATGATCAGCTTATGTTTTAGTTCTTTCATTTTTTACTTAGTAGGCATGATTCTTTCATGTTATATTGTTTTCATACAGCTCATGTTTGGACAGAACCAAGGTCATTCAATGCGAAGCGACGTACGTCGACCTGGGTGATCTTGCCGAGTCCGTGAGGCCAAACGGTAAAATGTCGACGAATGTAGTTGCATGCGGGATTGACTACATCAACAATCATATGGATGTGTGTGCCGACAAAACAAACATGCATTACAGTGTGACCTGCAAAATATGGGATGGTGACTTCCACCACAAAATCTTGAAGAAGAATTTTGCACAACACGGTGAATTCAAGCTCACAATGAAGAAATATGTGAGTATTCGTTCCCTGTTTGCACTTTTTTCACATGGTATGGTTTCATGTGGCAATAGCTGTCGGGCAACCTGACTTTTTGATTATTGCATCTCGTGCAAACTATGTGGCAACTTCATAGAAAAATACACGGCAAATTTTGTTCATACATGGATGGCAACTTTCTTTCAACTACCCCCACCCATAACCAAACATTCTACGTGATTCTACTTTTTTTTGTTCCACTGTAGTTCTTCATGTGAACTCTGCTTCTCATTTCCCTTACTTTTAAATGCAGGTCATGTTCCCCATGTTCCAGGAGCTTGCACCACATGACCAACACGACAAGTGTGGTCACCACTATGCGATCTGTCTTGACCTGAAGAACCAACGTTTTGAGGTGCTTGATTCAATTTGTTCGGCAGCTGATGCAGACCTTACTATGCATGCTGAATTCTTCATCAACAACCTCAAAGGGACATGGAACCGTCACTATGAACACTCAAAGGTCCAGATCAGACATTTCCCGGTTGAGTACGTGGCGACTACGAAGCAAGGGAACACGTAATTTCCTACCCCCCTCCTTCATGTGCCATTTACATCAATCCAACCCCTCTTTTGTTGTTACATCTGAATTGAAGTCTATCACTGCTATGTCTGTCCTTTTTTGCGAGTTCACCTGACTCTTTTTCGTGTGCAGCATGGACTGTGGCTTTCACGCGTTGGAATACTTTGCAAAGTGGGAAAGTAGACTTGTCCCCGCTGTCACAGCTGGAACGGTCGTTGAGCTCCGGAAAATCAACACATGGAACTGGTTGACGAATGAAGATTTCAACAAGCGGTCCGGAGCACGCGAGTTTGTGGATGAAGTTGTCAAGAAAGTCATCAAGAGGTACAAGTGATCACGCGGCGATACACACCGGACGCATACCTTACATTCTGTTTTTGAGGAATGTAAGGTACTATCTCTTTTGTTCTCGTCAAAAACTATGTTCGTGTGCTATGTTATGACTGCAACCCACGCGTAGCCTACTATGTAGTGGTGGTGTGTGAGCGACATTTGAATAGTTTCTGTAATATATGTGTGGATGGGAACCTATTTAGGCGTGACAGCAGATATGTTTTTATGTTTATCATTATTACTATGGTTTCATTGTTTGTAGCACCCATTTGCTATTTCGAATACGTCATTATGTTTTAAAACATGGCAAATGTAGTTCATCAGACATGGTTAGTGAAAGTCATCGTCGTTGTTCATTTGGACGTTTTTCTTCTTCTTTTTCACCACTAACTTCAACGGCTAGCATGGTAGGTTGATCATGTAGCCACAACCTTTGCTGCGGTTTATGCATGTTACGCTTTTTCCAACTTGTTTCCCATACATTGCACACAACACAATATGTGTTACTAAACCATGTCGAATTGTCATGAAAATATACGCGACGCAGAGTCATTACAAATACCATGGCATATTTTCAGTACAAACAACATGGCAGATCCAGTACAAACAACACGACAGATCCAGCGTAATTAACATGGCAGATCCAACATAACTAACATGGCAGATCCAATACAACTGACATGGCAGATCCAGTGCAACTAGAATGGCATATTTTTTAGTATAAAATAGCATGGCATATTTAGTGTAAAATAGCATGGCAGATTAAGTACCCATAACATGGCAACTACATTTATCCATTCAATGCATTTTCCTTCAACTTCTGAAGCCCCTCAAGAGTCATTCTCCCAATTTTAAAAAAATTCACAACATCTAGGGTACAAAACAAAATGTCCACAAGGACCATGTCACAGCGCCCCAATTTTCGCTTATGGATTGCCCGTCCCTTTCTTCGTTTTCTTGTGTTTTGCTTGAATCTCCAATCCCAATTTGTACCTTATCTCTCTTGGACGACCCTTTGTAATGGAATGGGGTGGGTTCCTGACCTGGGTTTGTGTGCTTGCTGTTCCAGATCCTATCTCAGAGTTTTCAGATGATGGCCCCGTGGATAAAGGCACACTTGATGTGCGGGAGAACCGGTGTAAGGCTTCCTCAGCTTTCCTCTTCTTGATCTCATCAAGCTCTCTTTTCAGGGCCTTCCTCTGTTTTTCTGCGACTTTCACTGTCTCATCACTCTTGCACACTTCATCAATTAGCTCAGCATAGTTCTTTGTCAGCACAACGTGCCTCACGGCTTCCATGGTTGCCTCAGGTCTCTTGTCTTGCACAGCCAGAACTGTGTTTGTTGTCTGCGGCGCAAACGCGTCGTCAGCGTCCCAAGTCCATCGCCGCCTTATGAAATGGCGGGGCATCCGTGTCACAGCGTTCATGTCCATTACTTCTAGTATGTGACAACACACAATGCCGTCCTGTTCAAACTTGCAGCATTGGCAGTAGTATTCGCCTTTGCCTATCGAGGCTTTGACGAAGTAGTTCCTTCCTTTGTCCGGGTCTTCAGATTCTAAATCTGACATGCCCAAAATAGAACACACCTTGAACGTATGTTCGTCCACCTGGAAAGCCGTGAACATGTTGGCACGCTTTATTTCTTCCTGGAATCTGCAAGTTTTGTGTGTTTCCTGTTAAACTATCGTGCGATCTTTTTTTTTGTAGCACCTTATGTTGTCATGGAAATAGAAATAAATTTTGTCTGAACATGGCAAACATAGTACACTGAACATGGCAAACATAGTACACTGAACATGGCACACATAGTACACTGAACATGGCAACTGTAGTAAACTAAACAAGGCAACTGTAGTGCATTTTCAACTGGCCATTGTCATTTGCACACCAACGTTCCTCACTTTAAGCACTTTGAATAAACCATGGAAACTGCATTTTTTTTAACATGGCATCTACAGTTGAGTAAACATGGCAATTGCAATTTTCAACAAACATGGTAGTTTGCATTTTCAGTAAACATGGCAATTGCATTTCAGCATATGTGTCGAGAATATAACACTTTTCAGTTGACATGGGCATTTGCATACCAACATGCCCCAATGGCAGTACAGTGCATTAAACATGGCAACTGCACTTCATTGAACATGGGAAATGCATCTGAGCAAGCATGGCAAACAGAATTTTCATTGTACATGGCAACTGCAACTGAGTAAGCATGGCAAACAGTATTTTCATTGAACATGGCAACTGCATATCATGACAACTGCATTGCACTCTACAAGGCACCTACTGCCTTAGTGCTTTTTGCGCAAATAAGACTGTAATGCAACTAACTTACTTGTTAAAGATCTTGTTTGTGTATATCTTGCTCATTTGCCTCTCCATTGGTAATATGTTAGCAATTTTGGTTGCTTTAGGGCGGTGGTAGCTTCTTGCTGTAGCTCAGATCCCAGAATTTTTTGTTGCAAAGCTGTGTACTGCTTGGCAAATTGTAGCAATGAGTTTCCAGGGCTCACGTACCGCTTCAAAACAACATTGAACCCCTCGTTGCGCTGCGTAGTCTGCAGAAAGGGGAAGAAGCACTGCATGAAGTAGGCCGGCACCCAGTACATTCACTTCTCCCACAGGTTAGCAAGCGTCTCGTTGTCTTGGACTTGATATGTTTCAATCATGGCCATCCAGCTCCTTTCAAACTCCTCCACTGTCAAGCTGTGGTCCACGCATAGCTCGAACGCCTTGTGGAGCTCTGGAGGGTCAGCAAAGAACGATCCTAGCGTCTCTTCAGCCATCTTTATAATGTGTCACCTGCAGTGCCTGTGCACTGCCAACGGAAATACCTCCTCTATGCCTGCACGCATGCTGAAATCCTGGTCTGTTATTATGTTCATCGGAGCAAGTCCATCCATGCACTCCAAGAAGGTCTTGAACAGCCAAACGTACCCATCTGTGTCTTCGTTTCGAACGAGGCCGCATCCGAACTGCAACGACTGATTGTGGTTATTTATTCCTATGAACGGAGCGCATGGCATCTTGTACATATTAGTCAGATACGCCGCGTCGAATGAAATGCAATCTCGGAAATGTTTGTAGGCTCTTCTTGCAGCACCATCCACCCAATACATGTTCCTGACACGGTCCTCATCGTCCAACCTTATCCTGTAGAAGAAATCTGGATCTTCCTTCGCTTTCTCATCGAAGTAGGCCATCGTGGCCTCTATGTCAGCCAACTTACTCTCTCTACGGTACTTGGCATGTAGGTTTGTGACGTCAGCTGGTATGTAGGGCATGCTACTCAGCTTCCCCTTTTTGCTGTGGATGAGTGATAGTATCTAGACCATTCTTGATGGACCGACGTTACAATCATGTAGCAACTTTACGAATTGCCTTTCGACTGGGGTGAATCCTCTGTGGGCGGTCAGAAATTTTACCAGGTCAAACTTCTTTGTGAGTTTGTGGTTGTGCTCGTCAAAATAGTCAGTGACCACATACTGTGTTCCATCTATGTTTAGCTTACACCGGACAGGGCATCCCGTCTTGAGTATGACCCCTCTATTTCGTTCCGGAATGATAAGCGTGTTGGGGAACGTGGTAATTTCAAAAAAATTCCTACGCACACGCAAGATCATGGTGATACATAGCAACGAGAGGGGAGAGTGTTGTCCACGTACCCTCGTAGATCGTAAGCGGAAGCGTTATGACAACGCGGTTGATGTAGTCATACTCTTCACGATCCGACCGATCCAAGCACCGAACGTACGGCACCTCTGAGTTCAGCACACGTTCAGCTCGATGACTATCCCCGGACTCCGATCCAGCAGGGTGTCGGGGATGAGTTCCGTCAGCACGACGGTGTGGTGACGATGATGATGTTCTACCGACTCAGGGCTTCGCCTAAGCACCGCAATGATATGACCAAGGTGGAATATGGTGGAGGCGGGCACCGCACACGGCAAAGGAACGATCACGATGATCAACTTGTGTCTAGAGGTGCCCCCTGCCCCCGTATATAAAGGAGGGAGGGGGTAGGTGCGGCCGGCCCCCTAGGGGTGCGCCTGGAGGAGTCCTACTCCCACCGGGAGTAGGACTCCCTCCTCTTGCCTTCGTGGAGAAGGAAAAGGGGGGAGGGGAAAGAGGAAAGGGGGGCGCCGCCCCCCCCCTTCCTTGTCCTATTCGGACTAGGGGGGAGGGGTCTCACGGTCTGCCCTGGCCGGACCTCCTCTTCTCCCTCATGGCCCATGTAGGCCCATTAACCCTCGGGGGGGTTCCGGTAACCCCCCGGTACTCCGGTAAAATCCCGATTTCACCCGGAACGTTTCCGATATCCAAATATAGGCTTCCAATATATCAATCTTTATGTCTCGACCATTTCGAGACTCCTCGTCATGTCCGTGATCACATCCAGGACTCCGAACAACCTTCGGTACATCAAAACTTATAAACTCATAATAAAACTGTCATCGTAACGTTAAGCGTGCGGACCCTACGGGTTCGAGAACTATGTAGACATGACCTAGAGCTGTTTCCGGTCAATAACCAATAGCGGAACCTGGATGCTCATATTGGCTCCTACATATTCTACGAAGATCTTTATCGGTCAAACCGCATAACAACATACGTTGTTCCCTTTGTCATCGGTATGTTACTTGCCCGAGATTCGATCGTTAGTATCCAATACCTAGTTCAATCTCGTTACCAGCAAGTCTCTTTACTCGTTACGTAATGCATCATTCCATAACTAAATCATTAGCTACATTGCTTGCAAGGCTTATATTGATGTGCATTACCGAGAGGGCCCAGAGATACCTCTCCGAAAATCGGAGTGACAAATCCTAATCTCGAAATACGCCAACCCAACATGTACCTTCAGAGACACCTGTAGAGCTCCTTTATAATCACCCAGTTACGTTGTGATGTTTGGTAGCACACAAAGTGTTCCTCCGGTAAACGGGAGTTGCATAATCTCATAGTCATAGGAACATGTATAAGTCATGAAGAAAGCAATAGCAACATACTAAACGATCAAGTGCTAAGCTAACGGAATGGGTGAAGTCAATCACATCCTTCTCCTAATGATGTGATCCCGTTAATCAAATGACAACTCTTTTGTCCATGGCTAGGAAACATAACCATCTTTGATTCACGAGCTAGTCAAGTAGAGGCATACTAGTGACACTATGTTTGTCTATGTATTCACACATGTATCATGTTTCCGCTTAATACAATTCTAGCATGAATAATAAACATTTATCATGAAATAAGGAAATAAATAATAATGTTATTATTGCCTCTAGGTCATATTTCCTTCAGTCTCCCACTTGCACTAAAGTCAATAATCTAGTTCACATCACCATGTGATTCAACACCAATATTCACATACGTATGTGATTAACACCCATAGTTGACATCAACATGTGATCAACACCCAAAGGGTTTACTAGAGTCAATAATCTAGTTCATATCGCTATGTGATTAACACCCAAAGAGTACTAAGGTATGATCATGTTTTGCTCGTAAGAGAAGTTTAGTCAACGGGTCTGTCACATTCAGAGCCGTGTGTATTTTGCAAATATTCTATGTCTACAATGCTTTGCATGGAGCTACTTTAACTAATTGCTCCCACTTTCAATATGTATCCAGATTGAGACTTAGAGTCATCTGGATCGGTGTAAAAGCTTGCACCGATGTAACTCTTTACGACGGGCTCTTTTATCACCTCCATAATCGAGAAGTATTTCCTTAGTCCTCACTAAGGATATTCCTGACCGCTGTCCAGTGAGCTACTATTAGATCAAAATTGTATTCCTTTGCCAAACACAGAGCAAGGTATACAATAGGTCTGGTTCATAGCATAGCATACTTTGTAGAACCTATGACTAAGGCATAGGGAATGACTTTTCATTCTCTTTCTATTTTTTGCCATGGTCGGGTCTTGAGTCTTACTCAACTTCACACCTTGCAACACAGACAAGAACTCCTTCTTTGACTGTTCCATTTTGAACTATTTCAAAAAAAATTATCAAGGTATGTACTCATTGAAAAATCTTATCAAGCGTCTTGATCTATCTATATAGATCTTGATGCTCAATTTGTAAGTAGCTTCAATGAGGTCTTGCTTTGAAAAACTCTTATTCAAGTATCCTTTCTTGCTATCCAAAATTTCTATATCATTTCCAATCAACAATATGTCATCCACATATAATATTAGAAATGCTACAGAGCTCCTACTCACTTTCTTGTAAATACATGCTTCTCAAAAAGTCTGTATAAAACCATATGCTTTGATCAACTCATCAAAGCGTATATTCCAACTCTGAGATGCTTGCACCAGTCCATTGATGGATCGCTGGAGCTTGCACACTTTGTTAGCACCTTTAGGATTGACAAAACCTTCTGGTTGCATCATATACAACTCTTCTATAATAAATCCATTAAGGAATGCAGTTTTGACATCCTTTTGCCTGATTTCATAAAATGTGGCAATTGCTAACATGATTCAGACATACTTAAGCATCGATATGAGTGAGAAAATCTCATCGTATTCAACACCTTGAACTTGTTGAAAAACCTTTTTGCGACAAGTCGAGCTTTGTAGATAGTAACACTACTATCACCATCTGTCTTCCTCTTGAAGATCCATTTATACAATATGGCTTGCCGATCATCGGGCAACTCCACCAAAGTCCACACTTTGTTCTCATACATGGATCCCATCTCAGATTTCATGGCCTCAAGCCATTTCGCGGAATCTGGGCTCATCATCGCTTCCTCATAGTTCGTAGGTTCATCATGGTCTAGTAACATGACTTCCAGAATAGGATTACCGTACCACTCTGGTGCGGACTGTACTTTGGAAAACCTATGAGGTTTTGTAGTAACTTGATCTGAAGTTTCATGGTCATCATCATTAGCTTCCTCACTAATTGGTGTAGGAATCACTGGAACTGATTTCTGTGATGAACTACTTTCCAATTCGGGAGAAGGTACAATTACCTCATCAAGTTCTACTTTCCTCCCACTCACTTCTTTCGAGAGAAAACTCCTTCTCTAGAAAGGATCCATTCTTAGCAACGAATGTTTTGCCTTCGGATCTGTGATAGAAGGTATACCCAACAGTTTCCTTTGGGTATTCTATGAAGACGCACTTCTCCGATTTGGGTTCGAGCTTATCAAGTTGAAAACCTTTTTCATATAAGCATCGCAACTCCAAACTTTAAGAAACGACAGCTTAGGTTTACTGCTAAACCATAGTTCATACGGTGTCGTCTCAACGGATTTAGATGGTGCCCTATTTAAACGTGAATGCAGCTGTCTCTAATGCATAACCCCAAAACGATAGTGTTAAACCGATAAGAGACATCATAGATCGCACCATATCTAGTAAAGTACGATTACGACGTTCGGACACACCATTACATTGTGGTGTTCTAGGTGGCGTGAGTTTGCGAAACTATTTCACATTGTTTCAAATGAAGACCAAACTCATAACTCAAATATTCGTCTCCATGATCAGATCGTAGAAACTTTATTTTTCTTGTTACGATGATTTTCCACTTCACTTTGAAATTCTTTGAACTTTTCAAATGTTTCAGACTTATGTTTCATCAAGTAGATATACCCATTCTGCTCAAATCATCTGTGAAGGTCAGAAAATAAAGATACACGCCGTGAGCTTTAACACTCACCGGATCGCATACATCGATATGTATTATTTCCAATAAGTCAGTAGCTCGTTCCATTGTTCCGGAGAACGGAGTTTTAGTCATCTTGCCCAAAAGGCACGGTTCGCAAGCATCAAATGATTCATAACCAAGTGATTCCGAAAATCCATCTTTATGGAATTTCTTCATGCGCTTTACACCGATATGACCCAGACGGCAGTGCCACAAATAAGTTGCACTATCATTATTAACTTTGCATCTTTTGGTATCAATATTATGAATATGTGTATCACTACGATTGAGATCCAACAAAGTATTTTCATTGGGTGTATGACCATTGAAGGTTTTATTCAAGTAAACAGAACAACAATTATTCTTCGACTTTAAATGAATAACCTAACGCAATAAACATGATCAAATCATATTCATGTTCAACGCAAACGCCAAATAACATTTATTTAGGTTTAACACTAATCCCAAAAGTATAGAGAGTGTGCGATGATTATCATATCAATCTTGGAACCACTTCTAACATACATCGTCACTTCACCCTCAACTAGTCTCTGTTTATTCTGTATCTCCTGTTTTGAGTTACTATTTTTTAGCAACCGAACAAGTATCAAATACTCAGGGGCTACTATAAACACTAGTAAGGTATACATCAATAACATGTATATCAAATATACCCTTGTTCACTTTGCCATCCTTCTTATCCACCAAATATTCAGGGCATTTCTGCTTCTAGTGACCATTTCCTTTGCAGTATAATCACTCGGTTTCAGGCTTTGGTCCAGCTTTGGGCTTCTTCGCGGGAGTGACAACTTGCTTGTCATTCTACTTGAAGTTCCCTTTCTTTCCCTTTGCCCTTTTCTTGAAACTAGTGATCTTGTCAACCATCAACACTTGATGCTCTTTCTTGATTTCTACCTTCATCGATTTCAACATCACAAAGAGCTCGGGAATCGTTTTCGTCATCCCTTGCATACTATAGTTCATCACAAAGTTCTACTAACTTGGTGATGGTGACTAGAGAACTCTGTCAATCACTATCTTATCTGGAAGGTTAACTCCCACTTGATTCAAGCGATTGTAGTACCCAGACAATCTGAGCACATGCTCACTAGTTGAGCGATTCTACTCCATCTTTTAGCCATAGAACTTGTTGGAGACTTCATATCTCTCAACTCGGGTATTTGCTTGAAATATTAACTTCAACTCCTGGAACATCTCATATGGTCCATGACGTTCAAAACGTCTTTGAAGTCCCGATTCTAAGCCGTTAAGCATGGTGCACTAAACTATCAAGTAGTTATCATATTGAGCTAGCCAAATGTTCATAACGTCTGCATCTGCTCCTGCAATAGGTCTATCACCTAGCGGTGCATTAAGGACATAATTCTTCTGTGCAGCAATGAGGATGAACCTCAGATCACGGATCCAATCCGCATCATTGCTACTAACATCTTTCAACACAATATTCTCTAAGAACATATCAAAATAAACATATGAAAGCAACACCGCAAGCTATTAATCTACAACATAATTTGCAAAATACTACCAGGACTAAGTTCATGATAAATTTAAGTTCAATTAATCATATTACTTAAGAACTCCCACTTAGACAGGCATCTCTCTAGTCCTCTAAATGATTACGTGATCCAAATCAACTAAACCATGTCCGATCATCACGTGAGATGGAGTAGTTTTCAATGGTGAACATCACTATGTTGATCATATCTACTATATGATTCACACTCGACCTTTCGGTCTCCGTGTTCCGAGGCCATATCTGTATATGCTAGGCTCGTCAAGTTTAACCTGAGTATTTCGCGTGTGCAACTGTTTTGCACCCGTTGTATTTGAACATAGAGCCTATCACACCCGATCATCACGTGGTGTCTCAACACGAAGAACTTTCGCAAGGGTGCATACTCAGGGAGAACACTTCTTGATAATTCAGTGAGAGATCATCTTAAAATGCTACCGTCAATCAAAGTAAGATAAGATGCATAAAGGATAAACATCACATGCAATCAATATAAGTGATACGATATGGCCATCATCATCTTGTGCTTGTGATCTCCATCTCCGAAGCACCGTCGTGATCACCATCATCACCGGCGCGACACCTTGATCTCCATCGTAGCATCGTTGTCGTTACGCCATCTATTGCTTCTACGACTATCGCTACCGCTTAGTGATAAAGTAAAGCAATTACAGGGCATTTGCATTTCATACAATAAAGCGACAACCATATGGCTCCTGCCAGTTGCCGATAACTCGGTTACAAAACATGATCATCTCATACAATAAAATATAGCATCACGTCTTGACCATATCACATCACAACATGCCCTGCAAAAACAAGTTAGACGTCCTCTACTTTGTTGTTGCAAATTTTACGTGGCTGCTACGGGCTGAGCAAGAACCGTTCTTACCTACGCATCAAAACCACAACGATAGTTCGTCAAGTTAGTGCTGTTTTAACCTTCACAAGGACCGGGCGTAGCCACACTCGGTTCAACTAAAGTTGGAGAAACAGACACCCGCTAGTCACCTGTGTGCAAAGCACGGCGGTAAAACCAGTCTCGCGTAAGCGTACGCGTAATGTCGGTCCGGACCGCTTCATCCAACAATACCGCTGAACCAAAGTATGACATGCTGGTAAGCAGTATGTCTTGTATCGCCCACAACTCACTTGTGTTCTACTCGTGCATATAACATCAACGCATAAAACCTGGCTCGGATGCCACTGTTGGGGAACGTAGTAATTTCAAAAAAATTCCTACGCACACGCAAGATTATGGTGATGCATAGCAACGAGAGGGGAGAGTGTTGTCCACGTACTCTCGTAGACCGTAAGCGGAAGCGTTATGACAACACGGTTGATGTAGTCGTATGTCTTCACGATCCGACCGATCCAAGCACCGAACGCACGACACCTCCGAGTTCAGCACACGTTCAGCTCGATGACGATCCTCGGACTCCGATCAAGCAGGGTGTCGGGGATAAGTTCCGTCAGCACGATGGCGTGGTGACGATGATGATGTTCTACCGACGCAGGGCTTCGCCTAAGCACCGCAACGATATGACCGAGGTGGAATATGGAGGGGGGCACCGCACACGGCTAAGGAACGATCACGATGATCAACTTGTGTCTAGAGGTGCCCCCTTGCCCCCGTATATAAAGGAGGGAGGGGGCGTGCGGTCGGCCCCCTAGGGGTGCGCCTGGAGGAGTCCTACTCCCATCGGGAGTAGGACTCCCTCCTCTTGCCTTCATGGAGAAGGAAAAGGGGGAGGGGAAAGAGGAAAGGGGGGCGCCGCCCCCCTTCCTTGTCCTATTCGGACTAGGGGGGAGGGGGCGCGCGGCCTGCCCTGGCCGGCCCTCCTCTTCTCCCTCATGGCCCATGTAGGCCCATTAACCCCCGGGGGGGGGGGGTTCCGGTAACCCCCCGGTACTCCGGTAAAATCCTGATTTCACCCGGAACGTTTCCGATATCCAAATATAGGCTTCCAATATATCAATCTTTATGTCTCGACCATTTTGAGACTCCACATCATGTCCGTGATCACATCCGGGACTCCGAACAACCTTCGGTACATCAAAACTTATAAACTCATAATAAAACTGTCATCGTAACGTTAAGCGTGCGGACCCTACGGGTTCGAGAACTATGTAGACATGACCTAGAACTGTGTCCGGTCAATAACCAATAGCAGAACCTGGATGCTCATATTGGCTCCTACATATTCTACGAAGATATTTATCGGTCAAACCGCATAATAACATACGTTGTTCCCTTTGTCATCGGTATGTTACTTGCCCGAGATTTGATCGTCGGTATCCAATACCTAGTTCAATATCGTTACCGGCAAGTCTCTTTACTCATTACGTAATGCGTCATTCCGTAACTAACTCATTAGCTACATTGCTTGCAAGGCTTATAGTGATGTGCATTACCGAGAGGGCCCAGAGATACCTCTCCGACAATCAGAGTGACAAATCCTAATCTCAAAATACGCCAACCCAACATGTACCTTCGGAGACACCTGTAGAGCTCCTTTATAATCACCCAGTTACGTTGTGATGTTTGGTAGCACACAAAGTGTTCCTCTAGTAAACGGGAGTTGCATAATCTCATAGTCATAGGAACATGTATAAGTCATGAAGAAAGCGATAACAACATACTAAACGATCAAGTGCTAAGCTAACGGAATGGGTGAAGTCAATCACATCCTTCTCCTAATGATGTGATCCCGTTAATCAAATGACAACTCTTTTGTCCATGGCTAGGAAACATAACCATCTTTGATTCACGAGCTAGTCAAGTAGAGGCATACTAGTGACACTATGTTTGTCTATGTATTCACACATGTATCATGTTTTCGCTTAATACAATTCTAGCATGAATAATAAACATTTATCATGAAATAAGGAAATAAATAATAACGTTATTATTGCCTCTAGGGCATATTTCCTTCAAGGCGCAACACCTTTCCCCTTCTTGTTCCTTCGTGCCTTGTGGCACCTCATCTCACCTCTGTTGTACTCGTTTGTTTTCTTTATCTTCCTATGGTATTCGGTGTTGACCGCAAACCCATGGGACTTTGCATATGTCTGGTAGAATTCCTTTGCTTCTTTGAATGATTCAAATCTCTGCCCAACGTACAGTGGCTGAGGTACCACGATCTCTGATTGCCCACCATCTTCATCCCCTTGTGCCTCATCGTCAGTTTCATCATTCACTTCAGTATCGGTGGCGGTTTGATCTGCTTGAGTGTTGCTAGTGCTTGTGTTCAAAGGGGTGCTTGTCGGCATTGCAGGAATGATTGCCATTTCTGACTCTGACTCGGTATTGTATGCGGCATGGCTTGTGTCTGGCTGGAGGACCGCGTCTTCCATGCGCTCAGAGCTTCCCGCAGTAGATGCCCCTGCGCCGCTGTTCACTTTAGTCGTAGGCCCTGTAATATAAAAACGGGGACAAGCGTAAGATCTATTGCTTGAATGACATGTTTATCGTAACGGAGTACATCAACTTCAAGTGATTTGGCATGCCATCATTCAAACAAGCAAGCTGTTAGTCTGGATGCCGACATGCATGGCAACTGTAGTTGTCTAGTCACGGTAGCTACTGTCCAACAAACATGGCAACTACTGGTTTTTCAGTAGTTGCATCAGTCATGCATGGCAACCAGCTCATTTTTTCAGTATGAAAACTTGAATTTTATGTGCATGGCAGCTGTAGTCCTGCATACATGGCAAATACTGCCGCCAACGCATGGCAAACTAGTGTGTTCTAGCATCAATTTTTTAATATTCTAGTCTCGAGCTCACTATGCAAATTTTTTCATTTTACCTTGATGTGCTATATGTGCCCATCTTGTGTGTTCCGTAACACCAAATTGATGTGCTGCATCTGCATTGTGTGAAGCTTGCCATGAGACGCTTGTCGGGGTAGAAGCATCGTAATAACCTGTAAACATGGTATTTAGATGGGTAATGCATGGCAACTGCAAGTTGTCCATGGATGGCAAACTCAAGTTGTTCAGGATGGCAAATGCAGTTGTCCAGGGTGGCAACTGCAAGTTGTCCATCGATGGCAACTGCAAGTTGTCCAGGGATGGCAACTGCAGTTGTTATGGGATGGCAACTACAGTTGTTATGGGATGGCAACTACAGTTGTTATGGGATGGCAACTTGCAGTTGTCAACTACGCTCCATCTGCTAATTCATCGTCCGCAACTTCACTTATAATGGACTAACCTGTGTACGACGTCGATGGCAGGTACATGGGTGCCGACTGCCGCCACGTGCTGCACAAAGGCTCTGCATTTTTTCCCGACATAACTCGTGAGTCTTTTGCCATCCTTTGCAAGTTTATTTTTCATGTTCAGACCAGTATGTTTCATTTTCGTATGCGTTACCTTGACTTGCCACATTAGCTACTTGAAGTTGGTTGCCCGCACATTTGTCAGTGTTAGCGCCCTGCGACTGAACTTGCCATGGTGCCCCCCTGAGTGTGTTTTGGTCATAAGAACCTGCAAAAAAATGACAGCGTAGGACATAAGTAGAATATCATCTTCATCGTTGCGAACATGGCAAATGTTCTTTTTCTTATGTTTTTCATGCATCATACCAATGCCTGCGTACTGTTCTAGTAGTGGCAGCAACGGCCCTGCAGAAATGAGTTGACTGTATTCTGATGCATCTCAAGGGGGCGTTTCTGGCCTTTGAGAACCGAAAAGATCAATGTCATCTCCGTGACTCATTCTTTCCCGCATCTCGTTTTCTGCCACCGTGCTATCAATTACTGCATGAACCAGAACGCATCAACAATTCACAAAAATGTATCCTTTGTGCTGCTTGCATGTAGAAGTTAACACGTCAGTGTTATCACATTTCCATGCATAGGTAACCAGCATATCATTGCTAGTAGGACATGTACATCAACTATCTTTTTTCTAAAATATGGGTGCTAGCTAACCGTTCGATTCGATGGCATCAGCCACTACAATAGGATGGCAAGCTATAAGTTGACATGGTGGCAGTTGACGACAATGATAGGTGGCAACTGACGTTAGACACCAGTGGCAATTATTTTTGACACTCTATACTATTCCAAATTTCCCAATTTTCTCTACTTTTTTATGGATTCCTACACATCCATTCATTTACTAACTACGTGCATCAATCTACAGAGAACTTACGGTTATCTCTAACACAGTACATGGCAGATCTAGTGTACTCTGCTTGGCAACTGCGAAGACACACAATCCACGTAGGATGGATCTAGTTGCCAACCTCGTTGGTAATTTTGTACTCTGCGCCACGTAGAAGGATGAGAAGCAGTAGTTAGATCGGGAGATTACCTGTTTTTTAGCTGGTCTTCTTTGGAGAACGTTGTTAGATTGGGGGTGGGGGAAGGGGGTGTGGGGAGGTGGGGTGGGGGGAGGGTGGGAATGCCCTACGGATCTGATCTGGTTGCCATGGCCGGCGATGGAGGTAGGGGTTCGGGAGGAGGGAAAATATGGGCGGCAGTCGGGATGCTGGAGGTGGGAGAAGAGGCCGGACGGCTGGATCGTGCGGGCTGCTGGGTCCTCTGGCCCGCACGTCCGGACGGGGTTGCCACACACCGGACGTGCGGGCCGTGCCGTTGTGCGCGCGAACGTGGTCGTGCGGGCTGATTGTTGTCCATGCCGCACGAGACGTGCGGCACAACCCCCCACACACCGGACGTGTGGCAGTTATCCGAACCCTAACTTTAATACCTGGATCCATTTTCATATACAGCCTCGCCTTCTGCATGCAGTTACACCCTTGTCGACCATTTACTGTATTTTGCATTATTGCTGACCTGGATGGGCAGCGCGTCCATGTCTGCCCGGAGCGCGAACACGGGGCCGGGGCCGGCAACGCCGGCGATGGTGGCGACGACAACGGTGCGCGCGACAGGCCGGACGTAGCGGATGGCGAGGGCGTCCAGCTCGGCACGCACGAGCGCCGAGGTGCGGTGCTCCTGGAAGGCCAGCTCCGGGTGCTGGTGGATCTGCCGTCGTAGACCATGCAGCCACGCCGTGAACCCCGGCGCCCGCGCCTCCTCCAGCAGCTCCCTCCCCAGGGCCGGCGCCGACGCCATCGATCGATCAAGCAGCTAGCCAGCAGAGAGGGAGGTTGAATGGAGATGTGGGAGCTAAACCGTGACTAGCTAGGTAGTAGGTGAGATGGAACTGGAAGCCGCGCGCAGGGTGGCGTGCACGACACATGTATATATATCAGCACTGCACCACTGATGAGGTCCATGTTCAGCCCATGTACAATCTGTCAAATCGCCTCCAGCATTTTCACATTGGCCAACCAGTGATGAGTCCCATGTTCTGGCTTTTCTTTCTTTTTTTCCTGGTTTTTTTCACTTTTTTTTCTAATCTCATGTTTGTTCTTTTATGTCTTTTGTTTTTATTTTATTTTGTAGTACATACATGAATTTGTTTTCATATTGTGTGAACATTAACTTTTGATATGTGTAAATTATTGTTTCAAGTGTAAGCATTTTTTCATATAAAGGAATGTTTCTGTAAATTGGCATGAACGGTTTTAATAAATGTAAAATATATTTTTACGCTAACAAATTTTTGTGCAATACACTAATTTTTTATTATTGAATGTATTTTATTATATATTTTTCAAATACTTGTGCGGATAAAACTACATATTACTCAAAAATTATGAAACAACGATAATAATAAAATATTTGATGGCTCATGTCAATGGTCAGCCCATATAGAGCATCTTGACGCGATTTGGCACCTACTCTTCGCTTAAGGCCGAGAATAGGAGCACTTGCAATGGAATTTTCCAGGGACATGGACGGGCTGCCAATTTCTAAACTTGTCATGTAGCCAAATGAATTGTTGGCCGTTTTCGGTCTCCGTCAATTTTCTCTGGGCTACTATGAAAAATCGGACACCATATGCAATAAAAATATCTTTAGTTCTGCCGCAAAAAAAAAAAAATCTTTAGTTCAGCCATCACCGTCTACTCCATTAAGCCAATGAGGTTATGGTGACGGGTCTTCGCTTTTGGTATTCTTCCTTGGTGATCTACTAATAGTGGAACACCGAAAAGAGAGGTTCTACATAGGAATTTGAGTAACCATTATGGTGTTCTTTGTTTTACTAAAACTATTTATATTTATCGTTGGTGTTTTGGATAAAGTAGTTCATGTGTGAGCAGCGTTTGGGAGTGAACAAAAAAATCATTAAAAAATCAATAAATTCAATAAATTCCGAATTTTGTTGTGGAGAAAGATACCTGAGTGCGTGATGTTCGTGCCAAATTTTAGAGCATTTCCATGTGTGAGTAACTCTCAGCAAAAAAGATTAATTTGGGGTTTTTGAAAAAGTTTACTGTTTGTGCATTGTTCGGACCTGATTTTTTTCTAAGAGCTACTTAGATGTCCAAATGCTTTGAAATTTGGCATGCACCTCACGCAATCAATCATCTTCCATGCGAAAAAAATCATTTTTTTTCTAGTATTTTGTTTATGAATACTGTTCACGGGGTGCAAATGAGCCCGAGCGCAGAATTGGATATTCAAGTTCATCTCTAAACCAAACTTGCATGGAAAACAATACATGCATTGGGTTATATGAGAAGACGGGTATGACAAGCCGATTAGCTGGTGGAACACATAATAAGAAAAACAAAACCACATATTGTAGTCCTTTCGTAAAAACAAATCGACTATTTTACTACATTGATATCTTATTATTTCATCTGACCCCACCGGCGTGGCTGCGTTTGTGGCGGCAAATCTCATTCCAGTGTAGGTTATGCACGGTGAATACCATTACTATTGGCATTTCATTATAGTTTTACTTCGGTTTTAGTTAATTAGTTTCTTACGATTGAAATAAAGAATATTCCGGTTTGCTATCTAGTTATATTTTACTTGCTTATCCCGGGTTTGGATATATTTTTCATAATTTTGATTTGGGTCTCAATGTTGTTTCATTTTTTCATCAAGTCTTAAAAGGTAATTGAAAAAGTTACATTTTATTCGGTTTAGTGCGTTCCTCTTTTTGAGAAAAGGTGTATCCTTTGTTTACTCTTTGCTTTCCAAGTAAACGGAACCATATATCGCCGAAAATGAAACCAAAGCACTTTCCATCTGGAATCCAAGGGCGTTGAAGATAGAATTAGCACAAAGCACGCACCCTGCAATTCGGCGTGAAAAGGGCAACATTCAACAAACCTCTATTCTATACTCAACATGGGTGCTCTCCCCTCCCCCCTCCTTCCCTCTCCTCCCACCTTCTCCTCTTGTGAGTCACCTCTCGTGGCAGAATTTCGTGTTTTGACCCTTTTTTGATTCAAATTCAGGATCTGACCCCGGTTGGGAAAAAATTCGGGATTTGACCCTTTTGCTACCGCCACGGGCTCAGGCGGTAGGGTTAGACAGTCTACCGCCAGGGGGGCTAGCGGTAGGCTGCGACGGAGGGGGACGGCGGCCGTTTGTCCAGGCTGACATGGACTAGTACCCTACCGGCGGTAGGATGTCTAAATCTACCGCCAGGCGCTCTGGCGGTAGGGTGTGGCTGGGTTTTGCCTTTGCAAAGCTTCTGTAATGAAAAATGGAAGTGCCCTGGCGGTAGGTTCACCCTAACGCCAGGGGGGGTGGCGGTAGGCTGTGTGACCCTACCGCCAGGGTCCTTGGCGGTAGGGTCTTGTGTTTTATTTTTTGTAGTTTATTTGCTTGATTCTTTTCAAAAACAATTATCACAGCAAGTTTCACAAAGATGACATTAATATCACAGATCTTAAACAATTACACTTGGGCATCCCATACACATTAAAAAAAGTTGAAGTCCATAGAACATTTCAAACGAACTTCAACTAATTAGTAAACGGAGTTCCACATAGTTTCACAAATAGCAAACACATAGATCCACAAATAGCAAACATATAGTTCCACATAGTTTCACAACCACTAGACAAGTTCAACCAAATGAAGTTCAACCAAATAGCAAACTATCGAAGAGCATAATCAGTTGCTCCTTCCCCTCTTGGAGGTACGGTCCTCGTTACTCTTTGAACGAAGCTCTTCAGTCTTCTTCTTGGGTCGTCGAGTAACCGGTCTCTAGAAAGGGTCCGGACTCAGCAAATCCTTCTTCTTCGGATTCCTCTTCGGCGGCAGCTGAGGTGCTTGAGATGATTGAGTTGTTGGGGGTCCATAATCTTCATCGTACTCCTCCCTGTTGCTCTCATCCTCCTCCTCCCTTTCTTCATGTGTGGCCTCCTCCTCCTCCTCCTCCTCAACCAACCTATACAACGAGGGACCATGGCTCGATGAGGCGATGTGACCCTGTGTGGCTACAGGCTGATAAGCTTCAACCGACCCAGCTCCAGCACACCCAAGCAGGCCTACTAGCTTGCGACAACACTTCACAAACTTCTGCACTCATAATGAAACAAGGGCATAATAAGTATCAGGGTTATGATTGCAAGTGAACAAGGTGCATCTGTTCCGAGGAGGCTGAAATCGTACCTTCATCGTCCCCCTCATTTTGTTCTCAGATTATACGCTCCCGGGGGCATCACCTAGTGCATCTGAGGCTTCAAAGATCATCTGCTCAGCTCACCAGACTGCAACGGCATAAGTCAGTCACGATGACGAATGCAATAATTTAAATACAACCTCGGTTCAAACTTACCACTCTGTTGATGAGGGGGTGCAAACTCCCTAGATCCACTGTGCATGCCTCTCCAGCTCCAGCTCGGGGCCATCCCTCTCCAGCTCTGCGATGTCTTCCGCCGTCCACCGAGGCCTGAGATGAAGACGATGCTTCTGTCCATCATCGTACCACTTCATGTGTCGGTCCAGGTAAGCATCCCAGTCAGTCACTTTCCTCTCCCCGTCTTTCCGGTACCTCCGTCGGTTCCACTCTGTCACATGAGTTTTATGCTCATCTCCCTAGTCTGTGATCGACTGATTCTTCTGCTGGCTCATCCTGCAAGGCATTAGCAACAAGAAACATCATAACAAAGTCGAACACAATGAATTCATGGGCACGAAGAACAAGCGCGGGCACTCACAAGTGGAGCGTGTGGCCGCCGGTATCGGTGGGCTGGCCCGGTGGGGTATGCTGATACACCCCAAACTGCGTGGCCACGCGGTGTGGCAAGTGCCACTCGACGGCATACACACAGATCATGGGAACGATGCACGGCCAGATACCACGGTCCTCATCACACATCACGTTCAGATCAAAGTCCCACTCTCGGTCATGACACGGCCACCAGTTTACCTATTACATATATGGTGGTAAGTTCCCACTCTTGGTCAAAAGTGGAATCAAAGAGAAATGTGTTTAACGAGTTCATATACCTGTCAATGCATCAAAGCGACCAACTCGTTGGTGTAGGTCTTATACAAAGTCTTGTTTAGGCCCGTGTAGAGTTTGACAATGTCCCACTCGTAAGCTATGGTGGGGTGTCGAGCCTCATCACCGTCTTCGCTATAGGCACCCCATGGGCGTCTTGGCAGCTTCTCAGGACGCCCCACCGGCAGCCGCTCCCACATCCAAATTGAGAAGGCCCAGACAAAGCCACCCATATTGGACTTCTCTCCCGTCCTCTGCGTTGCATCGTCAAGCTACAAAAAATCAAATGAGGATCAGATATAACAAAATGTCATGGACATACTTTCGTAGGTAGGCAATTAGATACTCTCTTACCGAAAGGTATAGGTAGGCAAGAGATGCGATCCCCCAATTGTACCCTGCATCCCAGTCGGCTAGGAAGAACAGATAGGACTAGTTGGCAGAGTCCCCGGATGCGTCTGAAAACATGACCTCCGTGAGAAGATACCACAGGTAGGCCCTCGCATACCACTCCACAGTCGTCTCATCGGCGTCTTAGGGGCTTGTCTTCTAGTGCTCCGAGAGCCAGGACAACGACACACTGGATGTACGGTTACCCTTAGCCTCGGGGCAGCCGCTGATGAGGGTGGTAACCCTCTCCTGCCAGTTGGTCCTCTCCACTCGCCCGGTCAGTGCATGACCCTCGAGCGGCATGGCAGTAATCATCGACCAATCCTCGAGGGTCACTGTCGTCTCCCCGCATGGGAGATGGAAAGAATGGGTCTCCGATCGCCACCGGTCAATCAGAGCTATCAGAGCTGCGTGGACAAGCGTCGGCGGCTGACGCTTGAACTGCAACACAAAACCCAACAGTCGGGCTCTCTTGAAGAAGTACACGTAGCGCTCGTCATAGTTCATATGCCCATGAACCCCGTGACCCCTCATGCGCAGTGGCTGGAGCATCTGCCAAAAAGTGAACGCCAAAAGTTAGGAAATTATTTTCATCAATCGAAAACTTTGATCAATATTTCATTCATATTACTTACCTCTCCGTTCTCTATGAACGGGCACGATGACCCTTGTCGAATGCGTAGTCAAGCGTGGAGTACCGTGGGCCGATGTTGTCTGCAAGAGGTGGCCGCCTTAATAAAATTTCATAAACAAAAACATCATAAGCATAAGCATACATAAACATGCATCATATCAAAATCATATCACCATGCATCATATCACAAAAAAATCCTCCAACAACATCTACTACACATGATGGATCAAATCATATCAACATTAATCATATCCAAAAAAAATCCTCCAACATGCATCATATCAAAAAAAAATCCTCCAACAATCATCTTCAATGTATTATCTCCAAACAACATCTTCATATTATCATATCAACATGCATCATCACTCCAACATGCATCATATCATCATATTTTTAGACGAAAAAAATCCTCCAACATGCATCATATCATCATATTTGTAAACAAAAAGAAATCATCCAACATCTTCATTGAAGGGGAACGTTGCATAAAATAAAAAATTCCCTACGTTCACCAAGATCAATCTATGAGTTCATCTAGCAACGAGTGAGGGGAGTGCATCTACATACCCATGTAGATCGCGAGCGGAAGCGTTCAAAAGAACGAGGTTGAGGGAGTCGTACTCGTCGTGATCCAAATCACCGAAGATCCTAGCGCCGAACGGACGGCACCTCCGCGTTCAACACACGTACGGTCAGCGTGACGTCTCCTCCTTCTTGATCCAGCAAGAGGGAAGGAGAGGTTGATGAAGATCCAGCAGCACGACGGCGTGGTGGTGGATGCAGCAGGGATCCCGACAGGGCTTCGCCAAGCGTCTGCGGAAGAGAGAGGTGTAGCAAGGGGGGAGGGAGGCGCCAAGTGCAAGGGTGCGGCTGCCGTCCCTCCCCCCTCTATATATAGGGTACCCAGGGGGGCGCCGGCCCTAGGAGATCCCATCTCCAAGGGGGGGCCAAGGGGGTGGCTTGCCCCCCAAGGCAAGTGGAGGTGCCCCCCCACCCTAGGGTTTCTAACCCTAGGCGCAGGGGGGCCAAGGGGGGGCGCCAGCCCACCAGTGGCTGGTTCCCCTCCCCACTTCAGACCACGAGGCCCTCCGGGATAGGTGGCCCCACCCGGTGGACCCCCGGGACCCTTCCGGTGGTCCCGGTACAATATCGGTGACCCCCGAAACTTTCCCGATGGCCGAAACTCGACTTTCCATATATAATTATTTACCTCCGGACCATTCCGAGACTCCTCGTGATGTCCGGGATCTCATCCGGGACTCCGAACAACTTTCAGTTTGCTGCATACTAATATCTCTACAACCCTAGCGTCACCGAACCTTAAGTGTGTAGACCCTACGGGTTTGGGAGACACGTAGACATGACCAAGACGGCTCTCCGGTCAATAACCAACAACGGGATCTGGATACCCATGTTGGCTCCCACATGCTCCTCGATGATCTCATTGGATGAACCACGATGTCGAGGATTCAAGCAACCCCGTATACAATTCCCTTTGTCAATCGGTATGTTACTTGCCCGAGATTCGATCGTCGGTATCCCAATACCTCGTTCAATCTCGTTACCGGCAAGTCACTTTACTCGTACCGTAATGCATGATCCCGTGACCAGACACTTGGTCACTTTGAGCTCATTATGATGATGCATTACCGAGTGGGCCCAGAGATACCTCTCCGTCATACGGAGTGACAAATCCCAGTCTCGATCTGTGTCAACCCAACAGACACTTTCGGAGATACCCGCAGTATACCTTTATAGTCACCCAGTTACGTTGTGACGTTTGGTACACCCAAAGCACTCCTACGGTATCCGGGAGTTACACGATCTCATGGTCTAAGGAAAAGACACTTGACATTGAAAAAGCTCTAGCAAACGAACTACACGATCTTGTGCTATGCTTAGGATTGGGTCTTGTCCATCACATCATTCTCCTAATGATGTGATCTCGTTATCAATGACATCCAATGTCCATAGTCAGGAAACCATGACTGTCTGTTGATTAACGAGCTAGTCAACTAGAGGCTCACTAGGGACATGTTGTGGTTTATGTATTCAGACGTGTATTACGATTTCCGGATAATACAGAATAAAAGACAATTATCATGAACAAGGAAATATAATAATAATCCTTTTATTATTGCCTCTAGGGCATATTTCCAACATTCATATCATTATATCAACATGCATCATCAAACTACAATCAATTCCTCCCACATGCATTACATCATAATTTTTTTAACAAAAAAAATTATGAACTAGGGTTCATCTTCACACTAACATATGAACTATTGATTAGAGTTCATATTCAATACCACTACTTAGTAAAGAACTAAGAACTAGAACTACAATCAAACTAAAACAATCTTAGGTGAAAAAAATCCAGTCTAAGTTCAAAAAAATGAGGGATTTCAAGAAAATAATGCGTCGAATCGGAAGCAAGTTTGCAAAAACTAATTGGAGGGATCGGAGGAGCTTACATTTCTCTCTTTGGGGCCATCTCGATCCGCCAAAACGGTGAAGAATTGGTGAAGATCCGAGGGGGAGAGTGGAGGAGATGAGAGAGGGAGAGAGGGGCGACTTGGGGGAGAAAGAATGGGAAACTACCGACGGGAGGGGGGAGGGGGGAGATGGGCAGGGGCGCGGGGTCTCAGGCGAAATAACTGCCCGGACCCTACCGCCAGGAGACCTAGCGGTAGGGTTAGACAGGCTACCACCAGGTGCCTTGGCGGTAGGGTGCAACAGAGGGGGACGGCGGCCGTTCCCCCGTGCTGACGTGGATTAGTAGCCTACCGTCAGGGGCCCTGGCGGTAGGATGTATAACCCTACCGCCGGAGGTCCTGGCGGTAAGAAAAGGGGTCAAATCCCAAAAATTTTCAGAACCGGGGTCAGATCCTGAATTTGTATGCAAAAAGGGTCAAAACACGAAATTTTGCCGCCTCTCGCGCAGGCCCGACTCGGGACCCTCTCCTCTCCGACGGCGCTGCAGGTCGGAGTAGGGCAGGGAGAAGAGCTTGGATTGCTGTACAGAGTAGATGTAAGGTTCGTCTTTAGGACTAGCCCGTTGGGATGTGTTCGGCTGGTGCAGGAGAGCTACGTCCAGCGGCTGGCGGTGGTGATGCTCCTCTTTGTGGTGCTCCGATGGTCGGAGCCAGAGGCAGAGGGGGGTGTTCGTTGTCGTTCCTCCCCCAAATAAGCTCACATGTGTCCCAGATCTGAAGCTCAAATCCTTTCTTTTCTACTTCTTCATATGCTACTGTGGAGGTGGGCGGAAGGAGAAGGGAGAGAGGGGATCTTCCAGCAGTGAACTATCTTTGTTTGTCCTTGGAGCCCTATCTCTGCAGCAAATATAAAGGAGTTCTTCAACATCGTGTTGTTGTTCTTCTGGTCGAAGGGCGACCATTCCGAGTTCCGACGATCTTTCAGGTCAGTTCTTCTTCCTCCCAGCTGTCGAGCCAAAAGGGAGGCAATTTATCGGTGCTTCGAACAGGCAATTTTTAGTGTCTACCACTGGTGTTTCGCTGGTGTTGTTGTAGTCATTCCTCCACCCCAAGTGGTCTTGTCCCCGGCGGCGGTGGAATCGTGCCAGGATCGAAGCAAGCGACAAGGACGCGATTGCTTTTTAGTTTCGTCTACTGGAATCCTATTTGCAAAGCTTTAGACTTTGGTTGTAATCTCTACTTTCTGCTAGTCTATTTGTAAAATGTTGCATGCTTATCTAAGAGTATCTCCAGCTGTTGGCCCTCCAGAGGGCTCGAAACATCGTCGTCTGGGGGCGACCCGGTGAAAAAATCGGCTTGGGGCTGATCAGGTTCCCAGCCACCGTCCCAGGGTCGTCCCAGAAGATCTTTTAATTTTTTTAACATACGTTCGGCTATAATTCGGCAAACAGGCATAAACTTCGGCGACTTAAACAGTTTTTACATAGCAAATTTAAAAAATAAAGGCCTAGACTACAGGAAGAACGCGTTGAGCGCGGCGAAGTCCTCGTCTTTGTCCTCGTTGTCGTCCTTCTCCTCCTTGACGCGACTGCCGCTGTTGGACCCCTACCCGGGGTCGCCTTGGCGGGACCGGGGGCGGCGCGTCGTCATCATCGTCGAGAACGACGATGCCTCCCTCGTCGCGGACACGGCGCCGAGCGGAGTACTATTCTAGGGATCGACACTGGTGCTCTAGCTCCGTCCGCGCCCAATCCTCACGCGCCCACTTCAAGGCCGCCTCGTCGGAGAGGCCCGGCTCCGTCTTCACTGCGGCGAGCCCTGGCTCCGTCTTCACCAGGCGAGCCCGGGCTCCGTCTTCGGCCTAACATAGCGGGAAGGAGCCGAGGAGGAGGCGCGCTTGCCATCATTGATGACGATGCCGGCGCTACGTGTTCTCCTGCCGAGCGGCGTCTCGGCGGGCTCGACCTTGACGTTGAGCAGCACTGGCGACCCGGAGGAGGAGGAGCGGGAGGAGGAAGAAGAAGAGGACACCGTCCTCCTCGGCATCCACTGGTCGCCGCTCCGAGCCGGGGCGGGAGGGTACATCAAGGGCGGGTCATTGCCGCCCTCGAGGTGCCAGAGGATGGCGTGAAGCGAGCGGCCAGGGCGCCCCATTGGTGGAGGCGAGCCGGTGCTGGAAGTACGCCGCCCACGCCTCATGGTTGCCGGCGGCGTACTGCGGGAGGGCCCGTTGCTCGTCCGTCAGCGACACCCGCATGTGGTCGATCTCGTCGGCAAAGTAGTCGGGGCGCATGTCGACGTCGGGCACCGGGGGATTGGGGACGCCACCGGCGCTGAGCCTCCAACCCCCCGGCCCGGCGCACATGTCGGGAGGCGCAGGGATGTTGGCCTCGAAGAGCAAGTACGCCTCCCGCTCGTGAAGCGAGCGGCGGCCAAAGCCGTTGGTCGCCGCCCCGTCGGTGGGGAATCGTTCAGCCATCGTCACGGCTGGGCACGAAGAGAAAGGCAGAGCTCGACGGCGGCTGTGGGCGGGTGTGGCCAGAGGCGAGGGAGAGGCGTTGCTTTTATAGCCGGGCGCCGTGTGTACGCGTGGCGGGAGGGGGGGCGTCGTCGCGCCGCCCATGAGGAATCAATGGAAGGCTGGCCGGCGGCAGCCTTGGCATTGATTCCCCGCGGGAAACCGAGGCGTTGTGAGGACGACGAGGCGAGTGTCGCTGACTCGGCGGGCCCGCAGTGCGTTCGCGCCAAAATCGCTCGCCCCGGCGTCCCCCAGCGCGTCGGGTTTGGCCTGGGTACGCCGGCCGATTTTTAGACGCCGACGCGAAAAAATCGTCTAGAAAGGGTCTGTTGGGGGCGCGGCTGGAGATGCTCTAAGAAGTCTGGTTCCTTCGGGGCCCTTCTTGAGTTTAAAAAGAAAAGAAAAAAAAACTCAACATGTGCCTAACTGACACCATACAAGTCAAACATGGTAAAAAAATAGCTTCACTGTATTTTCAGAATTCGAATTCCAGATTCGTTCAAACCGTGCTTAACATGATCTTGTTTTGAAGATCCCCGTCAGCCTAAATCGGATCATAAATCAGACGTAAGGTTCAAAAGATAAAATACTACAAAGCGTTGGAATCAAGAAACCCAACTATGGAGGCATCACCAACGGCAGTTGATAACTCCAGCTCGACCACGCTCTGCCAACGCGCTCTCTTCTTTTGAAAGAAAAGAAGAAAGAAAAATACACAAAACGCGTAGGAGCGCTCCCTCTCTCTCTCTCTGGTTGGGACGTTGGGCGAGGCAACCACCATCACCATGGATGCTGCTGCCACGGCTGAGAGTGAGAGGAGACGGATAACAACCAACGGTCACCTTGTCCTTTGTCCACGACCCACTGGCCAGCAGGTCTTCGTGGTCTCCTCTGCTCACATCTGGACGGGGCCGCCTCCGAAGACCCACCCCTCGCCACTAGTCTCCGGCTCCAGCCCCCTTCTTCTCACCCTCGCCGTGCGCGCTCCCGCTCCACGCTCCTAGCCGGGGAAGGCCACCTCTCCCTCCCAGCCTCCACCCGGAGAGATCCACCGACCAGCTGAGCTAAGCCATGGTCTTCACGGAGAGCGACGGGTGGCGCAAGTGGTGGGAGAAGCGCCGGCGGGACTGCTCCGACTGCGAGTGCAGCTGGACCGTGGCCGTCGTCTGCCTGGTCGTCCTGGCCGTGCTCGGGGGCGCGCTCGCCCTCCTCATCCTCGCCTTCGCCGTCGTCATGCCGCCCACGGCCACCGCCGACGACGCCCTCCTCACGCGCTTCGACCTCGCCCCGGCCCCCAACTCCACGTCCACGGCGAGGCCGCCGCTCCAGCTCCTGTCCTACAACGCCACGGTCACCGTCTCCCTGCGCAACCCCAACCTGCACTACGGCATCACCTTCGGGGCCGTCGCCGCGGCCTTCTCCTTCAACGGCACCCGCTTCGACGAGTCCGCCACCGTGCCGACCCTCGCCCTCGGCGCCCGGAAGGAGACCGCGGTGCGTCTCAGGGTCGGCGGCGCCGGCCGCGCCCTGCCCAAGCTGCCGGCCGCCGGCGCGGCGGAGTTCGCCAAGCAGAAGGACGCCGGCGTGTTCGACGTGGAGGTGCGGCTGGACACGGTGATGCAGTACAAGGGCCGCAAGGCCAAGTGCCCCCTGGGGATCGTCTGCCCGCTCCGGCTGCAGCTCGTCGACCCGGACGTCGCCGCCACCGCCTTCCAGAAGACCAAGTGCACCATCCTCAGGGCCAAGATCTCCGGCTGCTAGCCCGCCCGCCCGCCCGCCGTTGCCATCACTTGATTTGGTTTGGTCTCATTTCCGTCTGTAAAAATCGGTTCTTGCTCTGTCTTCTTCATCAGTACTAGTAGTAGTGGAGAACATGCATCAATGTCTCTTCTAGTGTCACCCAAACAACGAATTTCCCCTAGTTGGTGTAACTGTTGGTAGATTAGAGGTTGCAGAACTATTACTGCAGATCATGCAACATCTCTATTCATCTTTCACAAAGAAAATACCAAATTATAAATATAAATATAAATAAATCCAATAAAAGTTAAAAAAAGAACACAAATGTTAGAAATAAATAAATACGGGAAAAAGAGAGAAATTTCAAAAATTCGGCACATGGGCCGGCAAAATGGCCCTTGTTCTTTGCTAAAAGCGGAATATATTTCTATGAGTTAGTTTTTTATACATTAGGAACATTGTATTTACTCTCTACCTATTTATTACGTTTAATAATAGAATGACCTCTATTTAAAAAAACAAAAGAAATTTGAAAAGACAAAAAAAATAGAAAACGTTAAAAAAGCAAAAAAAAAAGATGCGGGAAACTTGGGAAAATTGTAAATTCGACACATGGGCTTGCGAAATGGCTCTTATTCTTTGCTTAAGGTAAGTGAATTGCAAAAAACAGCACATTCGCTTCAGACATTAGGATTTGCCACCACGTTCCCCGGCCGCCCAAAAATCTATAACTCTAGTGGTAAAAAATATCAATAAACATGGATGACCAATTTGAACCATTTTAATCCGATTTCGGACATGTCGGGCTCGCTGGTCAGTGCCATGTGGCACTAAGAATTAACAATGTTTGTTTTGACCATTAAGCCAGATGTGGGGTTTAGGGCTTTAAGTAAGTGATAATGTTGATCCTCAGGCCCTGGTGGAGCTGGCACACCTATCTCTTCAACCTTCTAAGCCTTCAACTCCCTCCACATGTCTTTCCCGATGAACATCTCCGACATGGTGCTCATGAGAAGACTTGCACATCTCGAACAGATAATTGAACAGTTTGTCTAATTCATATCTAGATGTTTTTTAAGGATGTCACATCTAAACTCCCACAAATATATAATGTAGCAACAAAAAACAAAAAAAAAATACTATAACAAGAAAAAAAATACAAACATAGTGGACATCAGCTTAGATGTGACATAACTATGTCACATCTAGATGTGTCTTAGGCCCAGTTCTTTTCACACAGGATTCTGCAGAATCAAGATTTTGGAAAATTCTCCCAGAATCTGCTTCTCCCAGAATCTGTTGCCGAGTTCTTTTCTGGGATTGTAGGTTGAGATTCTGGAAAGAGTTGTGTGTTGAAATGTCTGTAGTACCCTTAGACAGAAAATGTTTGATGAATTTATTAACACCTTGTTGTTTCTAACAATATCTAGTCGAATATGAGTACGAAAGTGATTTCCGAATGTCATAAAAAGTGCTAAATATTACATTTAGAATGGATTTAAAGATTTGTTCATTACAAAAGTGGATGAACTAAAAAAAGATAATCCATCCATTCATTTTTGTAAATAGGCAAACAAGCTGTATTCAACAATCAATCCATCCATCCATCTATCTAACAAATCCATCCATCCATCTAACAGCATCAGCAATCTGGGTGCAAAAAATTAGCACCATCTATCCATCTAACAGCATCAGCAATCAATCCAAGCATCAATCCATCTACCTATGCAACATAAATCAATCTAGCTATCCATAGCAAGAACAGAGAGATGGGGAAAGAGGATGCCTCACCGTGGGTGTGGTCTGCACCTCACGTGGGGCTGCTTGTTGCCGTCGAGGTGCAGCACCGGTGGTCGTCGGCGGTCGTCGAGGTGCAGCTCCGGTGGCTGTCGATGTTGGCGGAGACACGACGAAGGGGAGGACGAGCAGCGAAGGAAGAGGGGCGACGGAGGGAGATAAGGCGGGCGGCGGCGGCGGGAACCTGGTCGGCGGCGGCAAGGGCCAGGCGGGCGGCGGCGGCAAGGGCCTGGCCGGCGAGGTTGGTCCGGCGGCGGCGCGGCAACCCTAGCCGTCGCTGCGTTTGGGGGCTTCTTTTTTCCTCGATGCGAACAGGGCTCGAGCGGCCGCTCGCTCGCTTCCTCTGTTCCAGCGCGTGGATGGGCAGGGGCATTCCTGCTGTAATTTCGCAATGGGATAGGGGTATTCTTCTATTTTGAAACGTTTTTACTGGTGGGACTTGCCAGAATCTCAGCATTCTGGGAAAATCAAGCTTTTTGGGTGCTTTTGGATTGCACTAGGATTCTAGAGAATCCTCTCCAGATTTTGGAAGTCAAAACGAGTTCTTTTGGCTTCAGATTTTCCAGACCAAAATTCTCCACAATCTGCTCAAAAGAACTGGGCCTTAGACAGACCCATAATTGAAACCTCAAATAAGCATGTTCTTCTACTACTTGTCCATAGGCACACACCAAACGATCATAAAAAAAATCACGTGCGCACCTGATC
>NC_057807.1:681735958-681736923 GCF_018294505.1 Triticum aestivum | reverse complement strand
AAGCATGAGCCCCATATACAGTCCATTTGCAAGTTAAAAACACAAAGTCCACGTAAAGAAGAATGCTATGCAGCCCATCGTGATCTCTTCCATAGAAAAAGGCCATCGTGGAAGGCAAAGTGGCTTGTTAGTTGCAGCCACTACGCGCGCACAGATCTAAAAAAACATGTCTATCGCTGCTAATCTCTTCCTTTCCAAGCCGCCAGGAACTGTAGGCCTGCTGCGATCGGATCTGTCCATCGGCTCGCACTGTCGCGCCGCCATCTAGAAGCGGAGAAGGGAAGGGGATGCCAGGACAAACATGCGTCGATCAACGGACCACGGACAGGTTGCCGGCAGGCCGGACGCATGGATGTGCGGCAACAACATGAGGGGAAAAGATATTTTATTTTCGCATCAGATTAGTTCGCGGCTTTACAAATTATTGAAGAATAATCATACACCGTAGGCATTAAGAATCAAATTATGTCATTTTCAGTTATTTATTTGTGCTTGTGTAGATGTGAAGAGGAAGAGAGCGGAATCAATTCATATTTTTTAAACCCGGTTGATTCAAGCTCTCAACAGTCGGAATATGATGCTACTCCAAACGATGTGCAACACTTCAATTGATGCCATGGTGTAAGCAAGAAGTATAATTTCGAACATTTAGAATTTCATAATACATGATATTTAATAATTTTTCTCTATTGATTGCATGAGGTGGTTACTGTCCAAATCATCTCCCTTCAGAGGAAAGATGAATATGGGGATTCCAAGAACCAAGGTAATAGCCGGAACATAATTTAGTTCTTATGCAAACTCCTAATCAAACAATTATGCCACTAATAAATTTTCATGAATCTACATCTCTTGTGTCGTTGTCTTTCTATTAGTTTGCTATATACCATTGTCCTTTTATCATTGCAAGAGGCGGGTTAGTTCTATTGTGAAATTAGTGTAAAGGGCGGGTTAACCTAAGAAAA
>NC_057807.1:681734804-681735870 GCF_018294505.1 Triticum aestivum | reverse complement strand
CGTCCCTGTCCATAGGGAAAATCATTATGGAAGGTACATGGGTGGAGAGACTCATCCTCAGTAGGAGCAGCCGTAGCAGCAGGTTTCTTGGCCTTCTTGCCTTTGAGGTCATCAACATCAAGAGTCTTTCAGTTAGTGTAGCGCTTGTTCAGACCAGTGGGATAACACTGAAGCAACTTCTCCGGATCTGAACCCTGGCCTCGATCAAAACAAGAATGAATGGCGAAGACGCATGGCTTTCCCTCGAAGACACACAGGCGCAACTCCTCAAATGTGCAATCTCGGTGTTGGTTTCCATTAAAATCTTGGTTTCGATAAAAAGAAAGTAAAGTTGTTAGTCTCCTCTTCTTCTTTTTCTTCTTCTTCTTCTTCTTCTTCATGATTCCACTTAGGGGTGGACTAACGAGCAGCTCGGCTCGTTAAGCTCGCGCTCGTTAAGGCTCGTTAAGATTAACGAGCAGAAAACCCTGCTTGGCTCGGCTCGTTAAGCTCGTGAGCGCTTGCGAGCGCTCGTTAACAGATTATAATGTGTTATAATATACATGATGAATGTTTAGGTATGGTTTTCAAGATGAAATATGGAGACTACAAAAAGAAATGAAGTAGTTTGTTGCCTCATATGTCGATTAGATTAAATAGATGGGCTGAGGTGCTACAAAAAGTTTGTCACGTAAGATAAAAATATGTATTGTGTTGTTACTAACGAGCTTAACGAGCTACTCGTGAAACTCGTTAGCTCGCTCATTAAGCTCGTTAAGCTTAGCAAGCTAAAATCAATGATTGGCTCTGTTCATTAAGAAGCGAGCAACGAGCTTAACGAGTTGAACTATCGAGCGCTCATTAAGCCCTAATTCCACTATTAGTTTTCCATGCAATCAATGCGAACGACCAAGATTCTCTGATTTCAAAATATAATGAGCAATTAAGAACGGAAACCAACAAAAAAATGAAATGCAAGCAAGGAGAAAACTTTGGTAAGACAAGATGCATTTCAAAGTCGTCGTCAACCCCTGGCCGATGTCGATGCCGCCCCATCATGCTCGAGCGCCTTTCCCTCCATTCCGTG
>NC_057807.1:681729961-681733962 GCF_018294505.1 Triticum aestivum | reverse complement strand
TGCAGGCTGCTACCATGTCGTTGCCACAGCTCAGATGACCAACGGTAACTTTCTATTTTTCACCCTTTGTTTATACGACCCCACTGGTCGTGGTCTTGGTCTTTCTCTGCTCTCGTCTGGAATCTGGATGCCCATTGGCCACAGCCACAAGACCCGCTCGCCATAAGTCTCCGGCTCTAGCCTCTCTTCTGGTCACCGGCCGGCCCCTCCCCCTCCTCGCCGGACTTCGCGCTCCAGCTCCACGCTTCTCTCCCCGTTCCCATCCGACCATCCAGGCGAAGCGAGCCATGGGCAGCATCTGCGAGTACGAAGAGTGGAACTGGACCAAGATTGCCATCTGGGCGGCGATCCTGCTCGTGCTCGGGGGCGTCCTCGTCGTCCTCATCCTCGCCTTCGCCGTCATCAAGCCGCCCACGGCCAAGGCCGAGGACGCCCTGCTCACGCGCTTCGACCTCGCCCCGTCCCCCAACGCCTCCAATTCCACCACCGCCAAGTCGCCGCTCCAGCTGCTGTCCTACAACGCGACGGCGACCGTGTCGATGCGCAACCCGAACCTGCACTACGCCATCAGCTACAGCACCCTGGCGGTGGCCTTCTCCTTCAACGGCACCCGCTTCGACGAGTCCGGCACCGTGGCGGCGCTGGACCTCGGCGCCCGGAAGGAGACCACGCTGCGGCTCAAGGTGGGCGGCGTCGACCGGGCGCTGCCGAAGCTGCCGCCGGCCGGCGCGGCGGAGTTCGCCAGGCAGAAGGAAGCCGGCCGGTTCGAGGTGGAGGTGCGGCTGGACACGGTGATGCAGTATAAGGGGCGCAAGACCAAGTGCCCGCTGGCCGTCATCTGCCCGGTGAGCCTGCAGCTCGTCGACCCGGACGTCGCCGCCACCTCCTTCCAGAAGACCAAGTGCACCATCCTCCGGGCCAAGATCTCCGGATGCTAGCCTAGCCCCCGCGCTCGCCATTGCCACCAGCTAATTTCCTTGGATTTCGTTTCGTGCTGTAAAAAAATGTACTGTGCTAGTGCTGGTGCAGAACAAGCATCAATTCTGCTCCTCTTTCGCATGGGAAAACATGGGATCTTCATTTGTTGTTGGTCGATTAGATTTGTTGTTGATCTTCATGCTTGGAAGATTCGATGCCAATGTCATGATCATCAATCAAACTTGTTGCTTGCTCTGTGCGGATTTCGGTCGATGGGTGGATTGGAATTGGATAGAATGTGCGCTGCAATTTGGTTGATGTTGCTAGGGGGTGTTGCGATGACTTTGAGGGTTGACTAGCGACTGGTGTGTTGGGACATGTTGGCTCTGCCGGACGCACATGCACATCCAAGGTGGAGGCATCTAATCTAAACTGAAGGAGGGTTGTTGAGGCCATGATTGGCGACTGACAGAGAGGAGAGGGAGGGCAGCATTCTATTCTACAGAGACAACGACAAAAAACGCGTTATCCAGGAGTCTAAATGTCCTCCACCGTCATCCCTAACAGTTATGTAATGCTTGCGTCGCTGTAACGGTAAAGAACACGTTCAGAAAGCGCGTCCGTGGCAAAATTAAACAACACGTTGAGTACAACCGAGAGAGAAACTGACAGACAGACAGCCACACACACCCTTCTCTGTCTTCACCATTACCCTTTTTCTAATCAAAGGATTGGGTAGCTCTCATGCCAACATTTGAAAACAATCGCACTGCTCTTGCAATGACATGATATCTGGTTACTTAGAGCAACTCCAACGGGGCGACCCAAACGGACGGCGCTTTCGTCCGCGTTTTGTCCGTTTGGGTCGGCCGCGTGTCCGTCGTCCGCCCTCTTTTAGATTTGGATCGGCAGCGCGCCCAACGCGCCAACCCATTTCATGACCGCGCGCGTTTTAGATCATGCCAGCGGCAATGCCAGCGCGCGGGAAAGGTTCACGGGCATGGGGAAAATTCGGCCTAGCGCGCGTTGGCTTTGGCGCTCCAAAGCGCGGGAAATGTTCGCGCACGCATTTTGGCGCGCCGCGGCCGGCGCTCATTATAATATGGCGCTCCCTCCACACTTTGTATGCCGCCGCCGCCCACTCGTCTCGCCCCCACTCACTAGCCCTGCCGCCTGTGCGCCACCATGTCGATGCGCATCCTCGGCGCTTCGGATTTTCGCGGAGTCCGCGAGCGGCCCTCCGTCGCCTTCTCCGCCGAGATTTTGTTTGGCGAGAAACGACTCATCCTCGGCACCTTCGACACCGCTGAGCAGGCGGCCCGTGCGTACGACACGGCAGCATGGCGCCTTCGGGGCCGAGTCGGGAGATGAATTTTCCTGACGTGCCGAAACAGCGGGCGCAGGATCTGGCGCCTCTCCTGCGGCTTTTCACTGACGAGGATCGTCGCGTCCACCGGAGGCGGATGCGTCGCCTCGCCATCGCCGAGATGGACGTGCAAGCTTTGGTGCTGTGGCGCGAACGCTTCTCGCAGGACATCATCGACGAACGTCAGTTCTGTGAGCAGAGGGCGACGGAGAGGAAGGCCAGGAGGACGGAGCGAGCCGCCTATCGGGAGGGCAAGCACGCGCGGAAGCTGACCGCTCAAATGAGACTGAGGCTGCGAGAAACATCGGGTTGGGACTTCGAGGACGAGCACGCTGCTGACGCCTACATTCAGACGTCGGAGGAGGACATTACCGAGTCGGAGTCGGAAAGCGACGAGTAGTTGATATTTTCTTTTATCTGTGTATGCAAGAACTATCTATGTATCCTTTTTCATCGGAAAAAATGGCCGGCGGCATCGGCCACGAAGCAGGCGGTGGAGGTTGTGCACGCGCGGGGAGGAGAGAGGGCGCGTGCGCGTCCGTCTTGTATCCACGCCAACGCAAATCCGGCTCAAAAATGGGCCGGGAATGGGTCGGAAGGCGGACGAAAGCGGACGAGCGTCCGTTTGGGTCGGCACGTTGGGCCGTCATTTCTGTCTGCGTCGACCCAAACGGACGGTGGCGGACGAAATGGGTCGCCCCATTGGAGATGCTCTTACAGAATGACCGGCAAGGCAAAGTTTGGTCTCGACACCAACATCGGAATATTTGAATCGCTAATGACCGGCAGTGATGCCCGAAACAGTGAGACAAGGGATGCTCGGCCCGAACGAAGGACACAACACAGCTAAACCTGTCATGCCCGACCCAAGGGCGGCAATGCCAAACCAACAACAGCACCAACATCTCGAGAACCAAAATAAGGGACACGCGCGAGCGAGATAGCGCCTTCAAGAAGGAGGACGACGTTGAGACGCCGTCACCATTCGGTCCGGAGGAACAAGACCTAGGGTTTCTGTAACGCCCCAGATTCGATGCGCTAGGTGTTCGCCAGTTAGTCGCCATCGTTGCCATGTCATTCGCTTGGGTGTTGCATTTTGCCATGTCATCATGTGCATCTCATTTTGCATACGTGTTTGTTTCATGCATCTGAGCTTTTTTCCCCGTTGTCCGTTTTGCAATCCGACACCCCTATGTTCCCCGGTGCCCCCTTTTCCCTCTTTTCATGTGCGGGTGTTAAACCTTCTCGGAATGGACCATGATTTGTCAAGCGGTCTTGGTATACCACCGGTAGACCGCCTGTCAAGTTTCGTGCCATTTGGAGTCCGTTTGATACTCCAACGGTTAACCGGGGAACCGTAAAGGCCTCTTTTGTGTGCAGCCCAACACACTTCCAAAGTGGCCCAAAATCCATCCAAAGCCCCTCCACGCTCTGGGTCGTTTGATCACGATCGTGTGGGCGAAAACCGCTCCTCATTTGGAGTCTCCTAGCTCCCTCTACCTATAAATAGATCCTCCCCTTCCAAATCCCGGGTCCAAACCCTAAAAATTTTCCCTCGCCGCCGCCGGACGCGTCCACGACGGCCGGACATGTCCGCCCCGCTCCTCCCGTCCAACCGCAGCGCGCCACATGGCGCCCCCACGCCCACATCGCCGCCGACCCGCGGAGCCCATCCGGGGCCCGCGCGGGCCCAGATCCCGCCTCGCCGCCACCGCCC
>NC_057807.1:681722833-681729512 GCF_018294505.1 Triticum aestivum | reverse complement strand
CTCACAGTGCTGTCCCCTCGCCGCCCCGCGCCTCCTCGCGACCAGATCCGGTCGGGGAGAGGCCCTGCCGCCGACCCCTGTCGCCGGAGCAACCTAGCCGGTGCCTCGCGTCCTCTCCGGCCATCTTCTTCCCCTGCTCCGGCGAGAACCCCGGCCATCATCGAAATTCGTGCAGATCTGAAGGTTGACCCCGAAATTTCCCTAAGTCCCTAATTATTTACATATTCTGGTGTATATTTTGACCTGCCATATCTTGTTGCATACTGCTCCGTTTTGTGCGTGTAATACGTAAAAATGTTCATTCAGAGATGTACTTCATTTCATTCCATTGCACCATGTTCATTTGAGGTCATCTTGGTGCCAAAATCATCGTTGCAAGAATGCTATATGATGTTAATCTGCTGAAACTGTTATAACTTGGTGATTTGTCGTTTTTGTTGCATTTGATGTGTGCATCGTATGAGCATGAGCTCTATATGTGTTTTGAACTATGCCATGCCATATTTACAGGGGTTCCATCCATGTATTTTTGTGAGTCCTGTAGTGAGTTCATCAAGCTTGTTAAGTAGGGTACTTGTTGTTGCTATTTTGCTAGGCTGAATCTTTTATTTTGTGATGCTATGTAAACCTGCTGCTACAAGTCATTCTATGCATAATCTGGAGATGTTCACTAAGAATGTTTTGTTATACATGTCATGCTCTATCCATCCATGCCCCTGATTGCATTTATAGCCTGCTGTAACATGTTGTTATCTTGCTCTCAAATTGCTAAATAATGTTGCTGTCAGCCTGTTAACATTAAGTTCAGTTTTGCCATGTGTTTTGCTAGTGATCCATGCACCCTATGAACTTTCTCTTGACATTCCTAGCTTCATAAATATGTATTCTTACAGTTGGTTACCTTGCCATGCCATGTATTGTTGTTTGGTGAGTGGTACAAGCTAATCAACATGCCTACTTACTGTTGTTCCTGCCATGTATGAATCTGCCATATCACTTGCTATGTTTACATGGATTCCATCATATTTCCTGTGCCCTTTTGGCTCATGGTCAGTAAGGGACTTTTGTTCTATTCAATTAGTAGATTCATTCCATGACTTTGTTTTTCATGTTAAGTTCCTGTAGTATGTTGTTTGGCAGCTTTAAACATTGCAACCTAATGTTATTTCTGCAAAGTCTGAAACTGTTACTATATGCAATCTTGCCATGTGTTTTGGAGCATATTTTAGTGATTTCTGGAGATAGCTCAGTGTTCATGTTTTGTTATGCTTTACCTGTACATCATGTCCATTCCTTCTGTTCTCATGTTGGGGTGTTGTAGCATGTTGTTTTGATGCTTGCAATATGCCTAGCTGCTGTTTTGGACACCTTGTCCTTTAAACTTGTATAGAGTGTATGTGTGGAACCGTTGCTCCGTTTTGAGTGTGCTCTATATGAAACTTGCTTGATTTTGCATGTAGCTTCACATTATCATGTTACATCCTTGTTTGAGGTGTTTGCTTGATGTTTGGATGCATTTTGCATCAATGTCATGTTTAATTTGTTTTGCTCATATCTTATAGGCCGTACCTCCGAACTAATTGAACTTTATATGTAACTTGACTAGAATCTCGTGTAGATCCTCTTGGTGCTCTTTAACTTACTGTTTAACAACTTAAACATAAGATTTATTCAGATCTGGACCAATTTCGAAATTTGCATATAAGGACTTACCGGAATTGTTATATGTTGTTCCCAGCCTCATTTAAACTTGCTTTGATGTGTTGTTCTTGTATGCATCATCTCTTGCCATGAGTAGCTTCATGTAGCTTTGTCATGCATCATGCTTGTTGTGCATCATGTCTTGTATATGTGTGGTGTGTTTACCATGTTGTGTGCTTCTTCTCGATAGTTCCCGTTTTGTTGCGATCGTGAGGATTCGTTCGTCTATGCTTGGTTCGTCTTCATGGCTTCATCTTCTTCATGGACTCATTCTTCTTCCTTGCGGGATGTCAGGCAAGATGACCGCTACCCTGGATCTCACTACTATCATTTCTATGCTAGTTACTTCGTTCTATCGCTATGCTGCGCTACCTATCACCTGTTTATCTAGCCTCCCAATTTGCCATGTCAGCCTCTAACCTTTTTCACCCTTGCTAGCAAACCATTGCTTGGCTATGTTACCGCTTTGCTCAGCCCTCCTATAGCGTTGCTAGTTGCAGGTGAAGTTGAAGATTGCTCCATGGTGGACAGGATTATGTATGGGATATCACAATATCTCTTATTTAATTAATGCATCTATATAGTTGGTAAAGGGTGGAAAACTCGACCTTATGCCTGGTGTTTTGTTCCACTCTTTCCGCCCCAGTTTCCATCATACCGGTGTTATGTTCCCGGATTTTGCGTACCTTACGCGGTTGGGTGATTTATGGGACCCCCTTGACAGTTCGCTTTGAATAAAACTCCTCTAGCAAGGCCCAGCCTTGGTTTTACATTTGCCTCACCTAGCCCTTTATCCCTTGGGAGTCGCGCTCCCGAGGGTCATCTTATTTTTACCCCCCCCCTGGGCCAGTGCTCGTCGTGAGTGTTGGTCCAACCTGTCAGCCGCCGGTGGTCACCAGGGGCAACTCTGGGCTGGCCTATCAGAAGTTTGGACAATCCGGTGTGCCCTGAGAACGAGATATGTGCAGCTCCTATCAGGATTTGTCGGCACATTTGGGCGGCTTTGCTGGTCTTGTTTTACCGTCGTCGAAATGTCTTGTAACCGGGACTCCGAGTCTGATCGGGTCTTCCTGGGAGAAGGAATATCCTTTGTTGACCACGAGAGATTATCATGGGCTAAGTTGGGACACCCCTGCAGGGTTTAAACTTTCGAAAGCCGTGCCCACAGTTATGTGGCAGATGGAAATTTGTTAATGTCCGGTTGTATATAACTTGACACCAGATCCGATTTAAAACGCATCAACCGCGTGTGTAGCCGTGATGGTCTCTTTTCGACGGAGTCCGGGAAGTGAACACGGTTTTGGGTTATGATTGATGTAAGTAGGAGTTCAGGATCACCTCTTGATCATTGCTAGCTTCACGACCGTTCCGTTTGCTCTCTTCTCGCTCTCTCTTGTGTATGTTAGCCACCATATATGCTTAGTCGCTGCTGCAACCTCACCACTTTACCCCTTCATTTCCCTTTAAGCTTTGCTAATCTTGATACCCATGGTAATGGGATTGCTGAGTCCTCGTGGCTCACAGATTACTACAACAACAGTTGCAGGTACAGGTTATGCGATGATCATGACACGAGAGTGATGTTTGCTTGTTTTGGAGTTCTTCTTCTGCTTCTGCTTCGATCAGGGGATAGGTTCTAGGTCGGCAGCCTGGGCTAGCCGGGTGGATGTCGTTTGAGTTTTTGTTTGTGTTTCATCCGTAGTCGGGTGGTTCTCTTATGTAAGATGATGTTGTATTCGTGTGGCATTGTATGCCTTATGTATGTATCCCCATCTATTATGTAATGTTGATGTAAAGATATCCACCTTGCAAAAGCGTTTCAATATGCGGTTCTATCCTTGGTGGGACCTTCGAGTCTCTTTAGGATAGTATCGCATATTGGGCGTGACAAGTTGGTATCAGAGCCTCGACCGACCCTAGGAGCCCCCTTGATTGATCGTGTAGTTTGGCCGATGTCGAGTCTAGAAGAAAACTGTTTTCTGAGTCTAGTTATATCAGAGAGTAGGAATTCTTTTTACTCCTCAGCCCCTTCGTCGCTCTGGTGAGGAATCTTGACGTAGGTGTTTTGAATTACTTCTCTTCCCTTTTCAAACTTTGTTTAGGATCACGCAGTTGGTTTTCCGTTCGTTGTTCCTTAGCTCTTTTTTATCCGGTGCATTTCTCGTCAAGTCGACTCGAGCCTCTTCATCGTTGCCAAGTTCAATCCTCAGTTGTTTTCTTTTCCCACCCGCCCACCCCTTTTCTTCTTGGATCCGGAGTCCGTAATCGAGTATCCATCCTACTCGTGTGAAGTTTTTGCATTCTCCCCTCAATCATTTCAACCGGCGCTTCTCTATTCAATTATTCGTTGTTCCAGTTGCCTGTGTTTTTCCCGCCCTCCCACCCTCTTCTTCCCGGAGTCTGAATCTCTTTCGAGCATCAATTTCATTCGTACGGAGCCTCTTCAGTCTTCCCTCAATTGTTTCAACCGGTGAATTCTCATTTTGTTTGACATTCTTCATCTCTTTTTCTTCTCCGGTGGATTCAATTCTAATTTTCGGTAGTGATTATATTCTTTTCCTCGGCTCAAGTGTTTTCCCTGCTCGTTCGCCTCTCGCCAGTTTATCATTCCAGAGTTCGGAAGACATCTCAGGAGATTCATCTGGGTTCCAATTAATTCGAGGTTGTCACCTCATTCAAATATTTCAAGTGTTCCGGTGCATCATCTATCTCTTCAACAATCCTTTCCGAAGGTGTTTTCTTTTAGTGGGCCCTAACCCACAGGTCTTTTCCCAGGATCTTCCCTGACTCTTCTAATTCCCCCGGAGTTATTCTAAATTCTTTTCCAGTTTGACGTAAGAATGAATTTCTTCAGTCAGATGCCATCTCCAAGATCGCTTTCAAATTATTTTCATGCTAGGTTCTACCTTTCCTCTTTTTCATTATTCCGGAGTTTCTCAACAATTTTTGGTGGTGTTTTCCGTCGTCATTTGAAGACCGAAGAAGAGTCTTTCCTCTAAATCTTGTCCGTTCTCTCAAAGATTCGTGGTTCTAGCTTCATATCATCCTCTCGAATTATTCCATTTGTCAGATATTCTTTTCTTAACCATGCGGAGTATGTCAGGAGTTGTTTTTCCATTTCTTTTCACCGGAGGCCATCGTTCTAGAAGAATTCTTAGTCCTCACATTTCAGCTACCGTTATCCAATTATCCCGAGGGTTCGTTCAAGATTCTTTTCCTTGATTACCATTTTAATCCATTCGTTCTTTCTAAGCCTACCGGTGGTTCATGAAGACCTTCTTAAGTTTGCGATATGTCACTTCTCAATCCTTTTCAAGAAGAATAAGTAGTATGGAAAATCCATTTCTTTTCATCAATTTAATTTGATGAAGGATAAGCATACAATAAATCTTATTCTTATTTCCTCAAAGTGATTAATCCTTTTTCTTCGGAGTTTGTTCTTGAGGAATAAATTCTAGTTCCAAGTGTTTTCATCTTTTCTTTTACCAGAGTTCAATTTCCTCGGCCATTTCGTCGGAACCTCCATCTAAATCATCGCAAGGCTCATCTTATTCTTTCATACTTCATTCTATCTCATCATCCTTTTTGTACCGGAGTTCTTCATGGTGGTTCTTCATGTTTTAATTCATTCTTCAAGAGTTCATCAAGACTTTGTTGGAGAAATTCAAGTATCCTTTCTTCTCGCGTCTCGAAGTGTAATTAATTCTCCGTATTCTTTTGAAGTGGAGTTTTGCATTTCTTCACTCCTCTCAGCTATCCAATCATTTCCGTTTGTGGCCGGTTATCACCTTATGATCTTGAGATGTTACCATAAGACCACAACAAGCTTATTCTTCTCGTTGTTGATTTTTTGAACAACTCCGTCTAAACCTTCCTTCTAAAGATGCTTTCAATTTCATTTGTGGCACAAGTTGTCATTTTCTTCTCCGTTCTTTTCATTCATCTATTTCAATTTCTTCCGGAGGCATTGTGTTGTTCCTCTCATGAAGCATCATTCCATCCTCTCAAGTTCTTGTTCTATTCCTTCCATTTTTTCAGCCGGAGTGCTGCCTAAATCCTTTCAGTCTTATTCGTGTCTTATCTCGTTCTAACCAGAGTGGTTTCATAGTCTATCTGATTCCGTGAGCTTTCATTCTTGTCATTCTCTTCGTTTCTCTATTCTTCCTGAGTGCTCTCGTCTTTGTTCATCTTCTCACTCTTGCGTTCTTGTTTCACCTCATCCCTTTTCCCTTCCATCTTGGTCCTAAGATCTCGGGACGAGATCTCTTGTTAGTGGAGGAGTGTTGTAACGCCCCAGATTCGATGCGCCAGGTGTTCGCCAGTTAGTCGCCGTTGTTGCCATGTCATTTGCTTGGGTGTTGCATTTTGCCATGTCATCATGTGCATCTCATTTTGCATACATGTTTGTTTCATGCATACGAGCTTTTTCCCCGTTGTCCGTTTTGCAATCCGACACCCCTATGTTCCCCATCGCCCCCTTTTCTCTATTTTTGTGTGCGGGTGTTAAACATTCTCGGAATGGACCGTGATTTGTTAAGCGGTCTTGGTATACCACCGGTAGACCGCATGTCAAGTTTCGTGCCATTTGGAGTCCGTTTGGTACTCCAACGGTTAACCGGGGAACCGTAAAGGCCTCTTTTGTGTGCAGCCCAACACCCTTCCAAAGTGGCCCAAAATCCATCCAAACCCCCTCCACGCTCTCGGTCATTCGATCACGATCGTGTGGGCGAAAACTGCTCCTCATTTGGAGTCTCCTAGCTCCCTCTACCTATAAATAGATCCTCCCCGTCCAAATCCCGGGTCCAAACCCTAAAAATTTTCCCTCGTCGCTGCCGGACGCGTCCGCGACGGCCGGACATGTCCGCCCCGCTCCCCCCGTCCAACCGCAGCGCGCCACGTGGCGCCCCCGCGCCCACATCGCCGCCGCCCCGCGGGGCCCATCTGGGGCCCACGCGGGCCCAGATCTCGCCTCGCCGCC
>NC_057807.1:681701538-681722498 GCF_018294505.1 Triticum aestivum | reverse complement strand
CGCAGCGCTGTCCCCTCGCCGCCCTGCGCCTCCTCGCGGCCGGATCCGGTCGGGGAGAGGCCCCGCCGCCGACCCCCGTCGCCAGAGCAACCTAGCCGGTGCCCGACGTCCTCTCCGGCCATCTTCTTCCCCTGCTCCGGCGAGAACCCCGGCCATCATCGAAATCCGTGCAGATCTGAAGGTTGACCCCGAAATTTCCCCAAGTCCCTAATTATTTACATATTCTGGTGCATACTTTGACCTGCCATATCTTGTTGCATACTGCTCCATTTTGTGCATGTAATATGTAAAAATGTTCATTCAGAGATGTACTTCATTTCATTCCATTGCACCATCTTCATTTGAGGTCATCTTGGTGCCCGAAGCATCGTTCCAAGAGTGCTATATGATGTTAATCTGCTGAAACTGTTATAACTTGGTGATTTGTCATTTTTGTTGCATTTTAGGTGTGCATCTTATGAGCATGAGCTCTACATGTGTTTTGAACTATGCCATGCCATCTTTACAGGGGTGCCATCCATGTATTTTTGTGAGTCCTGTAGTGAGTTCATCAAGCTTGTTAAGTAGGGTACTTGTTGTTGCTGTTTTGCTAGGCTGAATCTATTATTTTGTGATGCTATGTAAACCTGCTGCTACAAGTCATTCTATGCATAATCTGGAGATGTTAACTAAGGATGTTTTGTTATACATGTCATGCTCTATCCATCCATGCCCCTGGTTGCATTTATAGCCTGCTGTAACATGTTGTTATCTTGCTCTCCAATTGCTAAATAATGTTGCTGTCAGCCTGTTAACATTAAGTTTAGTTTTGCCATGTGTTTTTCTAGTTATCCATGCACCGTATGAACTTTCTCTTGCCATTCCTAGCTTAATAAATATGTCTTCTTACTGTTGGTCACCTTGCCATGCCATGTATTGCTCTGTGGTGAGTGGTACAAGCTCATTAACATGCCTACTTATTGTTGTCCCTGCCATGTATGAATCTGCCATATCACTTGCTATGTTTACATGGGTTCCATCATATTTTCTGTGCCCTTTCGGCTCATGGTCAGTAAGAGACTTTTGTTCTACGCAATTAGTAGATTCATGCCATGCCTTTGTTTTCCATGTTAAGTTCCTGTAGCATGTTGTTTGATAGCTCTAAACATTGAAACCTGATGTTATTTCTGCAAAGTCTGAAACTGTTACTATATGCAATCTTGCCATGTGTTTTGGAGCATGTTCTAGTGATTTCTGGAGATAGCTCAGTGTTGATGTTTTGTTATGCTTTACCTGTAAATAATGTCCATTCCTTTTTTTCTCATGTTGGGGTGCTATAGGATGTTGTTTTGATGCTTGCAATATGCCTAGTTGCTGTTTTGGACAGCTTGTCCTTTAAACTTGTATAGAGTGTATGTGTGGAACCGTTGCTCCGTTTTGAGTGTGCTCTATATGAAACTTGCTTGATTTTGCATGTAGCTTCATATTATCATGTTACATCCTTGTTTGAGGTGTTTGCTTGATGTTTGGATGCATTTTGCATCAATGTCATGTTTAACTTGTTTTGCTCATATCTTATAGGCCGTAGCTCCGAACTAATTGAACTTTATATGTAACTTGACTAGAATCTCGTGTAGATCCTCTTGGTGCTCTTTAACTTGCTGTTTAACAACTTGAACATAAGGTTATTCAGATCTGGACCAATTTCGAAATTTGCATACGAGGACTTACCGGAATTGTTATATGTTATTCCCGGCCTCATTTAAACTTGCTTTGATGTGTTGTTCTTGTATGCATCATCTCTTGCCATGAGTAGATTCATGAAGCTTTGTCATGCATCATGCTTGTTGTGCATCATGTTTTGTATATGTGTGGTGTGTTTACCATGTTGTTTGCTTCTTCTCGATAGTTTCCGTTTCGTTGCGATCGTGAGGATCCGTTCGTCTACGCTTGGTTCGTCTTCGTGGCTTCATCTTCTTCATGGACTCGTTATTATTCCTTGCGGGATGTTAGGCAAGATGACCGCTACCCTGGATCTCACTACTATCATTGCTATGCTAGTTGCTTCGTTCTATCGCTATGCTGCGCTACCTATCACCTGTTTATCTAGCCTCCCAATTTGCCATGTCAGCCTCTAACCTTTTTCACCCTTCCTAGCAAACCATTGCTTGGCTATGTTACCGCTTTGCTTAGCCCTCCTATAGTGTTGCTAGTTGCAGGTGAAGTTGAAGATTGCTCCATGGTGGACAGGATTATGTTTGGGATATCACAATATCTCTTATTTAATTAATGCATCTATATAATTGGTACAGGGTGGAAGACTCGGCCTTATGCCTGGTGTTTTGTTCCACTCTTGCTGCCCTAGTTTTCGTCATACCGGTGTTATGTTCCCGGATTTTGCGTTTCTTACGCGGTTGGGTGATTTATGGGACCCCCTTGACAGTTCGCTTTGAATAAAACTCCTCCAGCAAGGCCCAACCTTGGTTTTACATTTGCCTCACCTAGCCCTTTTTTCCTTGGGAGTCACGCTCCCGAGGGTCATCTTATTTTTACCCCACCGGGCCAGTGCTCGTCGCGAGTGTTGGTCCAACCTATCAGCCGCCGGTGGTCACCAGGGGCAACTCTGGGCTGGCCTACCGGAAGTTTGAACAATCCGGTGTGCCCTGAGAACGAGATATGTGCAGCTCCTATCTGAGGGAAATATGCCCTAGAGGCAATAATAAAGTTATTATTTATTTCCTCATATCATGATAAATGTTTATTATTCATGCTAGAATTGTATTAACCGGAAACATGATACATGTGTGAATACATAGACAAACATATAGTCACTAGTATGCCTCTACTTGACTAGCTCATTAATCAAAGATGGTTATGTTTCCTAACCATAGACATGTGTTGTCATTTGATTAACGGGATCACATCATTAGGAGAATGATGTGATTGACATGACCCATTCCGTTAGCCTAGCACTTGATCATTTAGTATGTTGCTATTGCTTTCTTCATGACTTATACATGTTCCTGTAACTATGAGATTATGCAACTCCCGTTTACCGGAGGAACACTTTGGGTGCTACCAAACGTCACAACGTAACTGGGTGATTATAAAGGAGTACTACAGGTGTCTCCGAAGGTACATGTTGGGTTGGCGTATTTCAAGATTAGGTTTTGTCACTCCGATTGTCGGCGAGGTATCTCTGGGCCCTCTCGGTAATGCACATCACTATAAGCCTTGCAAGCAATGTAGCTAATGAGTTAGTTACGAGATGATGTATTACGTAACGAGTAAAGAGAGTTGCCGGTAACGAGACTGAACTAGGTATTAGATACCGATGATCGAATCTCGGGCAAGTAACATACCGATGACAAAGGGAACAACGTATGTTGTTATGCGGTTTGACCGATAAAGATCTTCGTAGAATATGTAGGACCAATATGGGCATCCAGGTTCCGCTATTGGTTATTGACCGAGAATAGTTCTAGGTCATGTCTACATAGTTCTCGAACCCGTAGGGTCCGCACGCTTAAAGTTACGATGACAGTTTTATTATGAGTTTATAAGTTTTGATGTACCGAAGTTTGTTCGGAGTCCCGGATGTGATCACGGACATGACGAGGAGTCTCGAAATGGTCGAGACATAAAGATTGATATATTGGACGACTATATTCGGACACCGGAAGTGTTCCGGGTGATTTCGGAGAAAACCGGAGTGCCGGAGGGTTACCGGAACCCCCCCCCCCCCGGAGAGTTAATGGGCCACATGGGCCTAGGTGGGAAGAGAGAGGGGCGGCCAAGGAGGGCCGCGCGCCCCCTCTCCCTCTGGTCCGAATTGGACTAGGAGGGGGGCGGGCCCCCCCTCTTTCCTTTCCCCCTCTCCCCCTTCCTTTCCCCTCCTAGTAGGAGTAGGAAAGGAGGAGTCCTACTCCTACTAGGAGGAGGACTCCTCCTCCTTGGCGCGCCCACAAGGGCCGGCCGGCCTCCCCCCTCCCTCCTTGATATACGGGGGCGGGGGGCACCCCATAACACACAAGTTGATCTACGGATCGTTCCTTAGCCGTGTGCGGTGCCCCCCACCACCATATTCCACCTCGGTCATATCGTTGAGGAGTTTGGGCGAAGCGCTGCGCCGGTAGAACATCATCATCGTCACCACGCCGTCGTGCTGACGGAACTCATCCCCGAAGCTTTGCTGGATCGGAGCCCGGGGATCGTCATCGAGCTGAACGTGTGCTGAACTCGGAGGTGCCGTACGTTCGGTACTTGGATCGTTCAGATCGTGAAGACGTACGACTACATCAACCGTGTTGTGCTAACGCTTCCGCTTACGGTCTACGAGGGTACGTGGACAGCACTCTCCCCTCTCGTTGCCATGCCATCACCATGATCTTGCGTGTGCGTAGGAATTTTTTTGAAATTACTACGTTCCCCAACAGTGGCATCCGAGCCTAGGTTTTATGCGTTGATGTTATATGCACGAGTAGAACACAAGTGAGTTGTGGGCGATACAAGTCATACTGCTTACCAGCATGTCATACTTTGGTTCGGCGGTATTGTGAGATGAAGCGGCCCGGACCGACATTACGCGTACGCTTACGCAAGACTGGTTTCACCGTTACGAGCACTCGTGCTTAAAGGTGGCTGGCGGGTGTCTGTCTCTCTCACTTTAGCTGAATCGAGTGTGGCTACGCCCGGTCCTTGCGAAGGTTAAAACAGCACTAACTTGACGAACTATCGTTGTGGTTTTGATGCGTAGGTAAGAACGGTTCTTGCTCAGCCCATAGCAGCCACGTAAAATTTGCAACAACAAAGTAGAGGACGTCTAACTTGTTTTTGCAGGGCATGTTGTGATGTGATACGGTCAAGACGTGATGCTATATTTTATTGTATGAGATGATCATGTTTTGTAACCGAAGTTATCGGCAACTGGCAGGAGCCATATGGTTGTCGCTTTATTGTATAAAATGCAAACGCCCTATAATTGCTTTACTTTATCACTAAGCGGTAGCGATAGTCGTAGAAGAAATAGATGGCGTAAACGACAACGATGCTACGATGAAGATCAAGGTGTCGCGCCGGTGACGATGGTGATCACGACGGTGCTTCGGAGATGGAGATCACAAGCACAAGATGATGATGGCCATATAATATCACTTATATTGATTGCATGTGATGTTTATCCTTTATGCATCTTATCTTGCTTTGATTGACGGTAGCATTTTAAGATGATCTCTCACTTAAATTATCAAGAAGTGTTCTCCCTGAGTATGCACCGTTGCCAAAGTTCGTCGTGCCCAGACACCACATGATGATCGGGTGTGATAAGCTCTACGTCCATCTACAACGGGTGCAAGCCAGTTTTTGCACACGCAGAATACTCAGGTTAAACTTGACGAGCCTAGCATATGCAGATATGGCCTCGGAACACGGAGACCGAAAGGTCGAGCGTGAATCATATAGTATGTATGATCAACATAATGATGTTCACCATTGAAAACTACTCCATCTCACGTGATGACCGGTTATGGTTTAGTTGATTTGGATCACGTGATCATTTAGATGACTAGAGAGATGTCTGTCTAAGTGGGAGTTCTTAAGTAATATGATTAATTGAACTTAAATTTATCATGAACTTAGTACCTGATAGTATTTTGCTTGTCTATGTTTGATTGTAGATAGATGGCTCATGCTATTGTTCCGTTGAATTTTAATGCGTTCCTTGAGAAAGCAAAGTTGAAAGATGATGGTAGCAATTACACGGACTGGGTCCGTAACTTGAGGATTATCCTCATTGCTGCACAGAAGAATTACGTCCTGGAAGCACCGCTGGGTGCCAGGCCTGCTGCTGATGCAACTGATGACGTTAAGAACGTCTGGCAGAGCAAAGCTGATGACTACTCAATAGTTCAGTGTGCCATGCTTTACGGCTTAGAACCGGGTCTTCAACGACGTTTTGAACGTCATGGAGCATATGAGATGTTCCAGGAGTTGAAGTTAATATTTCAAGCAAATGCCCGGATTGAGAGATATGAAGTCTCCAATAAGTTCTATAGCTGCAAGATGGAGGAGAATAGTTCTGTCAGTGAACACATACTCAAAATGTCTGGGTATAATAATCACTTGACTCAACTGGGAGTTAATCTTCCTGATGATAGTGTCATTGACAGAATTCTCCAATCACTGCCACCAAGCTACAAGAGCTTCGTGATGAACTATAATATGCAAGGGATGAACAAGACAATTCCCGAGCTCTTCGCAATGCTAAAAGCTACGGAAGTAGAAATGAAGAAGGAGCATCAAGTGTTGATGGTTAACAAGACCATTAGTTTCAAGAAAAAGGGCAAAGGAAAGAAGAAGGGGAACTTCAAGAAGAACAGCAAGCAAGTTGCTGCTCAAGAGAAGAAACCCAAGTCTGGACCTAAGCCTGAAACTAAGTACTTCTACTGCAAGCAGACTGGACACTGGAAGCGGAACTGCCCCAAGTATTTGGCGGATAAGAAGGATGGCAAGGTGAACAAAGGTATATGTGATATACATGTTATTGATATGTACCTTACTAGAGCTCGCAGTAGCACCTGGGTATTTGATACTGGTTCTGTTGCTAACATTTGCAACTCGAAACAGGGACTACAGAATAAGCGAGCACTGGCCAAGGATGAGGTGACGATGCGCGTGGGAAATGGTTCCAAAGTCGATGTGATCGTAGTCGGCACGCTACCTCTACATCTACCTTCGGGATTAGTTTTAGACCTGAATAATTGTTATTTGGTGCCAGCGTTGAGCATGAACATTATATCTGGATCTTGTTTGATGCGAGACGGTTATTCATTTAAATCAGAGAATAATGGTTGTTCTATTTATATGAGTAATATCTTTTATGGTCATGCACCCTTTAAGAGTGGTCTATTTTTGTTGAATCTCGATAGTAGTAATACACATATTCATAATGTCGAAGCCAAAAGATGCAGAGTTAATAATGATAGTGCAACTTATTTGTGGCACTGCCGTTTAGGTCATATCGGTGTAAAACGCATGAAGAAACTCCATACTGATGGACTTTTGGAATCACTTGATTATGAATCACTTGGTACTTGCGAACCGTGCCTCATGGGCAAGATGACTAAAACACCGTTCTCCGGTACTATGGAGAGAGCAACAGATTTATTGGAAATCATACATACAGATGTATGTGGTCCGATGAATGTTGAAGCTCGTGGGGGATATCGTTATTTTCTGACCTTCACAGATGATTTAAGCAGATATGGGTATATCTACTTAATGAAACACAAGTCTGAAACATTTGAAAAGTTCAAAGAATTTCAGAGTGAAGTAGAAAATCATCGTAACAAGAAAATAAAATTCCTACGATCTGATCGTGGAGGAGAATATTTGAGTTACGAGTTTGGTTTACATTTGAAACAATGCGGAATAGTTTCGCAACTCACGCCACCCGGAACACCACAACGAAATGGTGTGTCCGAACATCGTAATCGTACTTTACTAGATATAGTGCGATCTAAGATGTCTCTTACTGATTTACCGCTATCGTTCTGGGGTTATGCTTTAGAGACGGCCGCATTCACGTTAAATAGGGCACCATCAAAATCCGTTGAGACGACGCCTTATGAACTGTGGTTTGGCAAGAAACCAAAGTTGTCGTTTCTTAAAGTTTGGGGCTGCGATGCTTATGTGAAGAAACTTCAACCAGATAAGCTCGAACCTAAATCGGAGAAATGTGTCTTCATAGGATACCCGAAAGAGACAGTTGGGTATACCTTCTATCACAGATCCGAAGGCAAGACATTCGTTGCTAAGAATGGATCCTTTCTAGAGAAGGAGTTTCTCTCGAAAGAAGTGAGTGGGAGGAAAGTAGAACTTGATGAGGTAACTATACCTGCTCCCTTATTGGAAAGTAGTTCATCACAGAAACTGGTTCCTGTGACACCTACACAAATTAGTGAGGAAGCTAATGATATTGATCATGAAACTTCAGATCAAGTTTCTACTGAACTTCGAAGGTCTACCAGAGTAAGATCCGCACCAGAGTGGTACGGTAATCCTATTCTGGAAGTCATGTTACTTGACCATGACGAACCTACGAACTATGAGGAAGCGATGATGAGCCCAGATTCCGCAAAATGGCTAGAAGCCATGAAATCTGAGATGGGATCCATGTATGAAAACAAAGTATGGACTTTGGTTGACTTGCCCGATGATCGACAAGCAATTGAGAATAAATGGATCTTTAAGAAGAAGACTGACGCTGATGGTAATATAACTGTCTATAAAGCTCGACATGTTGCGAAAGGTTTTTCGACAAGTTCAAGGAGTTGACTACGATGATACTTTCTCACCCGTAGCGATGCTTAAGTCTGTCCGAATCATGTTAGCTATTGCTGCATTTCATAATTATGAAATTTGGCAAATGGATGTCAAAACTGCATTCTTCAATGGATTTCTGGAAGAAGAGTTGTATATGATGCAGCCAGAAGGTTTTGTAGATCCAAAAGGTGCTAACAAAGTGTGCAAGCTCCAGCATTCCATTTATGGACTGGTGCAAGCATCTCGGAGTTGGAATAAACGCTTTGATAGTGTGATCAAAGCATATGGTTTTATACAGACTTTTGGAGAAGCCTGTATTTGGGAGCTCTGTAGCATTTCTGATATTATATGTAGATGACATATTATTAATTGGAAATGATATAGAATTTCTGGATAGCATAAAGCGATACTTGAATAAAAGTTTTTCAATAAAAGACCTCGGTGAAGCTGCTTATATATTGGGCATCAAGATCTATAGAGATAGATCAAGACGCTTAATAGGACTTTCACAAAGCACATACCTTGACAAAATTTTGAAAAAGTTCAAAATGGATCAGGCAAAGAAAGGGTTCTTGCCCGTATTACAAGGTGTGAAGTTGACTCAAACTCAATGCCCGACCACTTCAGAAGATAGAGAGAAAATGAAAGATGTTCCCTATGCTTCAGCCATAGGCTCTATCATGTATGCAATGCTGTGCACCAGACCTGATGTATGCTTAGCAATAAGCTTGGCAGGAAGGTACCAAAGTAATCCAGGAGTGGATCACTGGACAGCGGTCAAGAACATCCTGAAATACCTGAAAAGAACTAAGGATATGTTTCTCGTATATGGAGGTGACAAAGAGCTAGTCGTAAAAGGTTACGTTGATGCAAGCTTTGACACTGATCCGGACGATTCTAAATCGCAAACCGGATACGTGTTTTTATTAAACGGTGGAGCTGTAAGTTGGTGCAGTTCTAAACAAAGCGTCGTGGCGGGATCTACATGTGAAGCGGAGTACATAGCTGCTTTGGAAGCAGCAAATGAAGGAGTCTGGATGAAGGAGTTCATTACCGATCTAGGTGTCATACCTAGTGCACCGGGACCAATGAAGATCTTCTGTGACAATACTGGTGCAATTGCCTTGGCAAAAGGAATCCAGATTTCACAAGAGGACCAAGCACATCAAGAGATGCTTCAATTCCATCCGGGACCAAGTCCAAGTGGGAGACATAGAGATTTGCAAGATACATACGGATCTGAATGTTGCAGACCCGTTGACTAAGCCTCTCTCACGAGCAAAACATGATCAGCACCAAGACTCCATGGGTGTTAGAATCATTACTATGTAATCTACATTATTGACTCTAGTGCAAGTGGGAGACTGAAGGAAACATGCCCTAGAGGCAATAATAAAGTTATTATTTATTTCCTCATATCATGATAAATGTTTATTATTCATGCTAGAATTGTATTAACCGGAAACATGATACATGTGTGAATACATAGACAAACATATAGTCACTAGTATGCCTCTACTTGACTAGCTCATTAATCAAAGATGGTTATGTTTCCTAACCATAGACATGTGTTGTCATTTGATTAACGGGATCACATCATTAGGAGAATGATGTGATTGACATGACCCATTCCGTTAGCCTAGCACTTGATCGTTTAGTATGTTGCTATTGCTTTCTTCATGACTTATACATGTTCCTGTAACTATGAGATTATGCAACTCCCGTTTACCAAAGGAACACTTTGGATACTACCAAACGTCACAACGTAACTGGGTGATTATAAAGGAGTACTACAGGTGTCTCCGAAGGTACATGTTGGGTTGGCGTATTTCAAGATTAGGTTTTGTCACTCCGATTGTCGGAGAGGTGTCTCTGGGCCCTCTCGGTAATGCACATCACTATAAGCCTTGCAAGCAATGTAGCTAATGAGTTAGTTACGAGATGATGCATTATGTAACGAGTAAAGAGACTTGCCGGTAACGAGATTGAACTAGGTATTGGATACCGACGATCGAATCTCGGGCAAGTAACATACCGATGACAAAGGGAACAACGTATGTTGTTATGCGGTTTGACCGATAAAGATCTTCGTAGAATATGTAGGAACCAATATGGGCATCCAGATTCCGCTATTGGTTATTGACCGAGAATAGTTCTAGGTCATGTCTACATAGTTCTCGAACCCGTAGGATCCGCACGCTTAAAGTTCCGATGACAGTTTTATTATGAGTTTATAAGTTTTGATGTACCGAAGTTTGTTCGGAGTCCCGGATGTGATCACAGACATGACGAGGAGTCTTGAAATGGTCGAGACATAAAGATTGATTTACTGGACGACTATATTCTGACACCGGAAGTGTTCCGGGTGATTTCGGAGAAAACCGGAGTGCCGGAGGGTTACCGGAACCCCCCCCCCCCCGGAGAGTTAATGGGCCACATGGGCCTTGGTGGGAAGAGAGAGGGGCGGCCAGGGAGGGCCGCGCGCCCCCTCTCCCTCTAGTCCGAATTGGACTACGAGGGGGGCAGTGCCCCCCTCTTTCCTTTCCCCCTCTCCCCCTTCCTTTCCCCTCCTAGTAGGAGTAGGAAAGGAGGAGTCCTACTCCTACTAGGAGGAGGACTCCTCCTCCTTGGCGCGCCCACAAGGGCCGGCCGGCCTCCCCCTCCCTCTGATATACGGGGGCGGGGGGCACCCCATAACACACAAGTTGATCTACGGATCGTTCCTTAGCCGTGTGCGGTGCCCCCCTCCACCATATTCCACCTCGGTCATATCGTCGCGGAGTTTAGGCGAAGCCCTGCGCCGGTAGAACATCATCATCGTCACCACGCCGTCGTGCTGACGGAACTCATCCCCGAAGCTTTGCTGGATCGGAGCCCGGGGATCGTCATCAAGCTGAACGTGTGCTGAACTCGGAGGTGCTGTACGTTCGGTACTTGGATCGGTCGGATCGTGAAGACATACGACTACATCAACCCCGTTGTGCTAACGCTTCCGCTTACGGTCTACGAGGGTACGTGGACAACACTCTCCCCTCTTGTTGCCATGCCATCACCATGATCTTGCGTGTGCGTAGGAATTTTTTTGAAATTACTACGTTCCCCAACACTATCAGGATTTGTCGGCACATTCGGGTGGCTTTCCTGGTCTTGTTTTATCGTTGTCGAAATGTCTTGTAACCGGGATTCCGAGTCTGATCGGGTCTTCCTGGGAGAAGGAATATCCTTCGTTGACCGCGAGAGCTTATCATGGGCTAAGTTGGGACACCCCTACAGGGTTTAAACTTTTGAAAGCCGTGCCCGTGGTTATGTGGCAGATGGGAATTTGTTAATGTCCGGTTGTAGATAACTTGACACCAGATCCGATTTTAAACGCATCAACCGCGTGTGTAGCCATGATGTTCTCTTTTCGGTGGAGTCTGGGAAGTGAACACGGTTTTGGGTTATGATTGACGTAAGTAGGAGTTCAGGATCACCTCTTGATCATTGCTAGCTTCACGACCGTTCCGTTTGCTCTCTTCTGGCTCTCTCTTGCGTATGTTAGCCACCATATATGCTTAGTCGCTGCTGCAACCTCACCACTTTACCCCTTCCTTTCCCTTTAAGCTTTGCTAGTCTTGATACCCATGGTAATGGGATTGCTGAGTCCTCGTGGCTCACAGATTACTACCACAACAGTTGCAGGTACAGGTTATGCGATAATCATGACGCGAGAGCGATGTTTGCTTGTTTTGGAGTTCTTCTTCTGCTTCTGCTTCGATCAGGGGATAGGTTCCAGGTCGGCAGCCTGGGCTAGCCGGGAGGATGTCGTTTGAGTTTCTGTTTTTGTTTTATCCGTAGTCGGGTGGTTCTCTTATGTAAGATGATGTTGTATTCGTGCGGCATTGTATGCCTTATGTATGTATCCCCATCTATTATGTAATGTTGATGTAAAGATATCCACCTTGCAAAAGTGTTTCAATATCCGGTTCTATCCTTGGTGGGACCTTCGAGTCTCTTTAGGATAGTATCGCATATTGGGAGTGACAGTTTCCCCTGAGCTTGAAGAGGGGCGCGCAGTCGCGGACCTTGACAGCGCCTCCATGAAGGAAACGACATCCGCAGACGCCGCCGCTGCCAGCATCGGCAAGCTAAGCAGGGATTTCTTCCTAGCCTAAGGTTGAGCAATCCCATAGCCACCATCTTCGGAAAGGAGGATGAGGAAGCCAACGTCGGTCGAAGCCACCATGTCGGAAGGGGGTTGGCGGGGCTGCATCTACCATTGAAGGGTTGCACCTCCTCCGAACCCTCGAGCATTGGATCTGGTAAAATGGGAGGTTTTGAGGCATACAAGGTAGGGCAAGCAGCGAGCAAACCACGAGGGGGTTGGGTGATGGCAAATAGCAACGCCGACAGCTAGGACTAGAGGGACGTAGATCCTAGCAGTCGTGACCATAACCGTCAGGGCGTAGAGGAGCCATGCGAGCTGGAAGGAACATAGTTGTTGGGTCGCTGAGGCCGGATGTAACGCCCCGGATTCGATGCGCTAGGTGTCTGCCAGTTATTCTCCGTCGTTGCCATGTCATTTGCTTGCGTGTTGCATTTTGCCATGTCATCATCTGCACTTCATCTGCATTTCATCTGCATTTCATCTGCATGATTTTCAAAACTTGCATCCGTTGGGGCTCCGCTGGTTCTCTCCGTTGTCCGTTCCGAGTCCGGACACACTCGCACGCGCCCGCGGCACCTCCGAAATATTATTTTATAAGTGGCATAAAAATGTTCTCGGAATGGGTTGCAACTTGTCGTGCGGTCTTATTATAGTGTAGACAGGCCGTCTGCCAAGTTTCGTCACATTCGGAGTCCATCTGATAGCCCAACCGTTAAATGTATAGCGGTACCATTGTCGGTACCTTCGTCGGACGTTTCGGTCTCCGAAACTGCTGCCGGGCTGCAACTTCTCTTCTCTCCTCTCGGCCCAACTCCTCTTCACAGCCCACTAGCCCACCTACCTAACCCCCCTCTGCTCCGAACCGTCCAATCGAGATCGAACGGCTCCGAAACGGAGCAAAACACCTAACCATAGCCCCCCTGCCTTATTTAAACAACCCCCTTGCCAATTTCGGCCTTCTCCCATCCTCCTCCTTGTTTTCTGCGCCCCCTCCCCCCAATCATCAGCGCCGCCGCCCACCTCCATTTCCGCGCCTCCCCAGCCGCCGGCCGCCACTTTTCGCAACCAGATTGGCCGCGCCGCCAGCCAGCCGCCCTCCAGCCAGTGGCAAAGCGCCACGTCGCCCCTGCCTCCCTCCTCCTCCAACAGGGCCCGCCGGAGCCCATCGCAGGCCCGCCCCGGGCCAGATCCGGGCCGGGACGAGCCTGCGCGAAGCTGTCGTCACCCGCAACTCCCTCGCGCCCCGAGCTCCGCGCCCGATCCCCGCAGGCGACCAGCGCCTCGCCGCCGGCGACCACCAGGCCGATCCTGCTCCTCTCTCCTTTCCCTGCCTGTGCTTCTTCCTCTTCCTCTCTCAGAGCTCTCTCTCCCCATGTTCCGCAGGACCCCGGAGCCTCGTCGTGCCGCTGCATGGAGTTTGCCGAATCTCGCGACCCCCGTCATTCCTGCGCTCAGATCCGTGCCGCCCCTCGCCGTCCTCGTCCACCTCCGGCCGGATCCGGTGCCCAGGGACCAGATCTGCCCATTCCCGCCGTCATCCCATGTCGCTGGAGTCCCAACTCCCGCCGGAGTTCATCGGTCCACCGCCTGAACCTGCTGTTGTTTCTTCAGAAAACGAGAGAAGCGCTGCTCGCGCTCGAGCTCGCTCGCCTCGCGTTGACCATGGCCGGGCCACATCTCGCGCAGCCGCGCAAGGCCCGGCGCCCCTGCAGGCCTCCCTCTCCACCAAGCCCAGCCGGCCTCTTCTGCTTCCAGCCGGGCCTCGGCCCATGGTGAGCCTCCAGCCTATCCCTCGCCCCAGCGCACCACATGTTAGCTTGCGCCCACCAGATTCAGCCCGTTATGTTTCTTTTCCCTGCTGCGAATTTAGACATTATCCAGAGTATTACAGTTTTATAGAAAAACCCTCCTAGTTCATGCATTTAATTACTCACAAACCATGCATCTTTTGCAAATGATTTGTATATGTAAAATGCTTAGAATTTTGTGTAGATTAATAATATTCCACTCTCACCCATGTTAAAAATGTTTAAACTTGCTGTTTATTTAATTTTGCACCAATGCCATATTAAAATGATTTATTTCATAACTAAATAACCGTAGTTGGGAATTAAATGTTCTTTATATGTAAATGGGGTGAAAAAATGCCTAGTTTAACATGGCCCACTCTATTTTCCTGTTTAACAAACTTAAAATATGTTCTAGGGCAGAACAGTACCAAATCTAAAATATGCACATGAGGATTTTCCGGACCTGTTGTTTGTTATTCCGGCCTCATTTAAACTTGTCTATATAGGTAGTTTTTCATATGCTTCACCCCTTGCCATGTTTAATAACATTTAATATTGTTGGGTACAAAACCGAGATCAAACTAAATAATTGCATGTGGTGTTTCGTCAATATGCAACCCATTGCATATTGAGCTCCACTTAACTTGTAGTATTGTTTGTTGCACATTGCCATGCCATGCCTCATTAAACCGGACATGCATCATACTTGTTTGTGCATCATGCCATGATTATGCTTGTGTGTTTACCATGTTGTTTGTTTCTTTCCGGTGTTGCTTCTTAGTTCCGGTAATGTTGCGATTGTGAGGATTCGTTCGACTGCTCCCGTTCGTCTTCTTCATGGACTCGTTCTTCTTCCTTGCGGGATTTCAGGCAAGATGACTGCTACCCTGGATCTCACTACTATCATTGCTATGCTAGTTGCTTCATTCTATCGCTATGTTGCGCTTCCTATCACTTGTTCTTCAAGCCTTCCCAAATTGCCATGTCAGCCTCTAACCTTTTCACCCTTCCTACCAAACCGTTGTTTGGCTATGTTACCGCTTTTGCTCAGCCCCTCTTATAGCGTTGCTAGTTGCAGGTGAAGTTGAAGATTGCTCCATGGTGGACAGGATTTTGTTGGGATATCACAATATCTCTTATATTATTAATGCATCTATATACTTGGTAAAGGGTGGAAGACTCGGCCTTATGCCTGGTGTTTTGTTCCACTCTTGCCGCCCTAGTTTCCGTCATACCGGTGTTATGTTCCCGGATTTTGCGTTCCTTACACGGTTGGGTGATTTATGGGACCCCCTTGACAGTTCGCTTTGAATAAAACTCCTCCAGCAAGGCCCAACCTTGGTTTTACCATTTTCCTCACCTAGCCCTTTTTCCCTTGGGTTTCCGGAGCCCGAGGGTCATCTTTATTTTAGCCCCCCCGGGCCAGTGCTTGTCTAAGTGTTGGTCCGAACTAGAGCCCTTTGCAGCGCCCCCTCTGGGAAACTTGAGGTCTGGTTTTAGTTGTACGGATTGCTCATCCGGTGTTGCCCTAAGAACGAGATATGTGCAGCTCCTATCGGGATTGTCGGCGCATCGGGCGGTCTTGCTGGTCTTGTTTTACCATTGTCAAAATGTCTTGTAAACCGGGATTCCGAGTCTGATCGGGTCTTCCTGGGAGAAGGTATATCCTTCGTTGATCGCGAGAGGTTATCATGGGCTAAGTTGGGACACCCCTGCAGGGTATAAACTTTCGAAAGCTGTGCCGCGGTTATGGGCAGATGGGAATTTGTTAATGTCTGGTTGTAGAAAACTTGACACCAGATCTGAATTAAAACACATCAACCGCGTGTGTAGCCGTGATGGTCTCTTTTCGGTGGAGTCCGGGAAGTGAACACGGTTTCGGGTTATGTTTGACGTAAGTAGGAGTTCAGGATCACTTCTTGATCATTGCTTGCTTCACGACCATTCCATTTGCTCTCTTCTCGCTCTTATTTGCGTATGTTAGCCATCATATATGCTTAGTCGCTGTTGCAACCTCACCACTTTACCCCTTCCTTTCCCTTTAAGATTTGCTAGTCTTGATACCCATGGTAATGGGATTGCTGAGTCCTCGTGGCTCACAGATTACTACAACAACATTTGCAGGTACAGGTTTTGCGATGATCATGACGCGAGAGCGATGCTTACTTGTTTTGGAGTGCTTCTTCTGCTTCTTCTTCGATCAGGGGATAGGCTCCAGGTCGGCAGCCTGGGCTAGCAGGGTGGATGTCATTTGAGTTTCTGTTTGTGTTCCATCCGTAGCCGGATGATGCTCTTATGTATTGTGTTGTTGTATTCGTGTGGCATTTTATGCCTCTTGTATGTATCCCCATCTATTTGTAATGTTGATGTAATGATATCCACCTTGCAAAAGCGTTTCAATATGCGGGTCTATCATTGGTGGGACCTTCGAGTTCCTTTTGGATAGGGTCGCATATTGGGCGTGACAAGTTGGTATCAGAGCCTCGACCGACCATAGGAGCCCCCTTGATTGTTGGCCGTTGTTGAGTCTAGAAGAAAACTATTTTGAGTCTTAGGATTATATATATCGGAGAGTAGGATTCTTTTTACTCCTCAGCCCCCTTCGTCGCTTTGGTGAGGTCTCCTGACGTAGATGTTTTGTCTTTCCTCTCCTCAAATTTCACTAATTTTTTTTAGGATCACGCGGGTATCTTGGAATCGTTCTGATGGTTTTGTGACGAGAACATTGTTCTTGGTGCCTCCTGTCTATTATGTGGCATTGACCCGGGGAGTTGAGCTCCGAGGTGTTGTCGTCACAATTTTATCGTTGCAGTTCTGGAATACCTGAGTTTTGTTGACATCGAGAATCTCTTTTATGCAGTTGTTGGTGAGATAACCTCGACGCCACCCAGTACTGGGGCGGGAGTTCGGGAGTATTGCCATAACTCGTATAACGGATGCTTTTCGAAGGTTGAGGTACATGATTTCCGAAGGTTTCTTGGTTATGTGTTGACAGATGGATACAGCTGGATGTAGGTATTGTTAGTTTGGGTGAGATATATTGCTTCCCCTGTATCCCCAACACTAGATTGCATAACCAGAAAGTTTCGGGAGTTTTATAGGTGGGAATTCAAGTAGCTCCTAGAATATCTTTCCGACAGATGCATGATATGGGATTGGGTAAATCTCTATCATATGTATTTGTTCCGACCTATTCTGCAAGCCAAATCCTTTGTTTTGTTTTATTTGTGGTATTCGAGTTGCTTCAATGTCAAGTGTTGATTCCATACCTTTTTTAAACGGTGTTCTCATATTTCTACGGGAGTGCTAATCCTTTTGATCATCGAGATTGTCATGTACCGGCGTGCTTCTCTTCAAGTGGATCCGATCATTTTCAACACCCGCAAGATCAACTCTAAGTTTTCTCACCGGTATCTGTTTCGTCCGTCCCCAAGTTGCCTTTGTTTTCCCACCCTCCCACCCTTAACTTCAAGGACTCATATATGTTAATCAAGTACCATTTATTCATGTGAAGTCTATTCACTCTTTTCAATCAATGTTCTTATCTGGTGATTTTCCATGAAGATGCTCAACAGTTTCAAGTTCATCATCCTTCATTCTTTTTTCTTCTCCGGTGGATCCAATTCAAGCTTTCAGTGTTCATCATATTCCTTTCCTCGTTTGAAATGTTTTTCCATGTCGGTGCACCTCTTAATTGTTCACCTCTCCCAGTTCATATCCGGATTGCTAAAGATATCTTAGAAGATTTGTGTTTCCATTCTTAATCCGTTCAATCTATTTGGAGATCATTATCTCATTCAAGTCATTTAATTCAACCGGTGCCATCCCCCTTTTCAATAAATCGTACAATGGTGTTTTCTTTTGAGTGGGCCCTAACCCACAGGTCTTTTCCCAGGATCTTACCTGACTCTTCTAATTATTCCGGAGCTATTCCCAAATTCTTTTCTAAGTTTGACGTAAGAATGAATTTTCATCAGTCAGATGTCTTCTCCAAGATCGCTTTCAAAACATTTTCATCGTTTGTTCATCATTTCTATTCTTCTTTGTTCCGAAGTGCCTCAACAATTTTGGTGGTTCTCGTCATCATTCTCAACATGTGAAGACCGAAGAAGTGTTTCCTCTAAATATTGTCCCTTCTCTTGAAGATTCATGGCTCTCTTAAATTCTTTTCACCCATCCGGAGCAATTCAAGAGTCTTTTCAGATTGATTCTCTATAGCCCATCATCTCAGAATTATTCATTCTCAGCTTTCAACTCTCGATCTAGAATTCTTCTGATGCATCGTTCAAATATCCTCCAATCAGTTCATGGCCTCTTCGTTCTCATGTATCTAAATTCCCTCAAGTATCTTCATTCGTTCTCCAATTCTCACCGGTGATTCACCCCTTTACTTCTTTCATTTTTGAATTCTTACGGTGGTTCGTTCAAGATTTCACTTCCTTTGTTATCATATAGATTCATTCGTTCTTTCCAATCCTATCGGTGGTTCGTTGAAGACCTTCCCAAGTTTATGCTATATCTCTCTTAATTCTTTCTACGAGAATAAGTAGTATGCCAAATCCGTTGCTTGTCATCAATTTAAATTGGTGAAGGATAAGCATGCAATAAATCTTATTCTTATTTCCTCGAGGTGATTCAATTCTTTTCTTCCGGAGATTGTTCATGATGAAGTAATTCTCGGTTCCAGTGTTTCATCTATTCTTTTTCCGGAGTTCCAAGTTTTTCGCATTATCTCGTCGCGAAGCTCCATCTAAATCATTGCAAGGTTTTACCTTGTGTTTTCAACTTCTTTTTCTTTTCATCATCCTTTTATTATCGGAGTTCTTCATGGAGTCTCTACATGATGGTTCATCAAGGATTCTTTTCATTCTTCAATTGTTCTTCAAGATTTCTCTCGAGGTGATGATCCGCCAAGCTATACTCAAAAATAAACATGGTGCCCAACACATGTTTTGTTTTGGGGAGTTCAAGTATTCTTCATCTTGCATTTCGAAGTGCAATTCGTTCTATCTTATCATTTGAGGTGGTGTTATGTCATTCTTGACAATTTGAGTTCGTGTTTCATGATTCATATGTTGTCAAGAATGAGGTATTTTAAATCCATCATTTTCTCTTTGTTCAAGAGATCTTTTCGATCAATCAACTTCTTTGTTGGAGTTATCTTGTGTCAGATTTCACCTAAAATCTTTCCTTAAGGGTTGTTGCTATTTGTGGTGATTATGCATGACCCAAGCTTGCTCTTTATCCTCTTGGTGGAAGAAGTTTTCATCTCTTCGTCGATCTCAAAGCAAGAAATTGTTTTTCGTTAGTGGCAGATTTTCACCTCAAGTGTTGAGATGTTTCCATAAGCCCACTACAAGCTTATTCATTTCGTGGTTGGTTCTCCAACAACTCCGTTCAGTTCTTCTTTGCAGGGGTGCTTTCCAAGTTCATTTGTGGCAGAAATTGTCATTTTCTTCTCCGCCCCTTTATCCCAACAATCTAGCTTCTATTATTTCGTTCTGGAGGCATTGTGATGTTGCTCTTTTCACTCATCATCTTGCTTTGCCAAGATCATGTTCTTCTCCTTGCTTCTCCATTTAACCGGAGTGTTGTGTCATCTCTTCAAGTTCTTTCATCTTATCAAGTTTTGCCTCTCTTTTCAACCTGAGTGCTGTCTGAAATCCTTCTTACCCATTATGCCATTCTTTCAATACTTCCGGAGGCGGTGTGTTGTTGATTTCATCAAGTATCTTCCCATCTTCTCAAGTTCATGTTCTATTCCTTCCATGTTCAACCGGAGTGCTGCCCGAATTCTTCCTCTCTCATCTTGTTGTAACCGGAGTGGTTTTGAACCCTATCTTGTCCATTTAACTCTTGATTCATGTCTTTGCAACCTTCAAGTTATCGTAATGTTCCTTGTTCCTCTTTTCTAACGGATTGTTGCAATCTCATTCATCTTCGTTGTTTTCTTTCTTCATTTTGCTCAACCTCTCAAGGTTCATGGTTTCACTCGTTTGTCGAAGAAGCAATTTAGTTTACCTCTTATCTTCCTCTTCCTTTTCCCTCCGGTGCCATCCTAGATCTCAGGACGAGATCCTCTCGTAGTGGTGGAGTGTTGTAACGCCCCGGATTCGATGCGCTAGGTGTCTGCCAGTTATTCTCCGTCGTTGCCATGTCATTTGCTTGCGTGTTTCATTTTGCCATGTCATCATCTACACTTCATCTGCATTTCATCTGCATGTTTTTCAAAACTTGCATCCGTTGGGGTTCCGCCGGTTCTCTCCGTTGTCCGTTCCGAGTCCGGACACACTCACACACGCTCGCGGCACCTCCGAAATATTATTTTATAAGTGGCATAAAAATGTTCTCGGAATGGGTTGCAACTTGTCATGCGGTCTTATTATAGTGTAGACAGGTCGTCTGCCAAGTTTCGTCGCATTCGGAGTCCATCTGATAGCCCAACCGTTAAATGTATAGCGGTACCGTTGTTGGTACCTTCGTCGGTCGTTTCGGTCTTCGAAACTGCCGCTGGGCTGCAACTTCTCTTCTCTCCTCTCGGCCCAACTCCTCTTCACAGCCCAATAGCCCACCTACCTAACCCCCCTCCGCTCTGGACCGTCCGATCGAGATCGAACGGCTCCGAAACGGAGCAAAACACCTAACCCTCGCCCCCCCTGCCTTATTTAAACAACCCCCTTGCCAATTTCGGCCTTCTCCCATCCTCCTCCTTGTTTTCAGCG
>NC_057807.1:681684266-681701270 GCF_018294505.1 Triticum aestivum | reverse complement strand
CCCCCCAATCATCAGCGCCGCCGCCCACCTCCATTTCCGCGCCTCCCCAGCCGTCGGCCGCCAATTGTCGCCACCAGATTGGCCGCGCCGCCAGCCAGCCGCCCTCCAGCCAGTAGCAAAGCGCCACGTCGCCCCTGCCTCCCTCCTCCTCCCGCAGGGCCCGCCGGAGCCCATCGCAGGCCCGCCCCGGGCCAGATCCGGGCCGGGACGAGCCCGCGCGAAGCCGTTGTTGCCCGCAACTCCCTCGCGCCCCGAGCTCCGCGCCCGATCCACGCAGGCGACCAGCGCCTCGCCGCCGGCGACCACCAGGCCGATCCTGCTCCTCTCTCCTTCCCGTGCCTCTGCTTCTTCCTCTTCCTCTCTCAGAGCTCTCTCTCCCCATTTTCTGCAGGACCCCGAAGCCTCGTCCTGCCACTGCATGGAGTTCGTCGGATCTCGCGACCCCCGTCGTTCCTGCGCTCGGATCCGTGCCGCCCCTCACCGTCCTCGTCCACCTCCGGCCGGATCCGGTGCCTAGTGACCAGATCTGCCCATTCCCGCCGTCATCCCATGTCGCTGGAGTCCCAACTCCCGCCGGAGTTCATCCGTCCGCCGCCTAAACCTGCTGCTGTTTCTTCAGAAAACGAGAGAAGCGCTGCTCGCGCTTGAGCTCGCTCGCCTCGCGTTGACCACGGCCGGGCCACATCTCGCGCAGCGTGCAAGGCCCAGCGCCCCTGCAGGCCTCCCTCTCCACCAAGCCCAGCCGGCCTCTTCTGCTTCCAGCCGGGCCTCGGCCCATGGTGAGCCTCCAGCCTATCCCTCGCCCCAGCGCACCACATGTTAGCTTGCACCCACCAGACTCAGCCCGTTGTGTTTTTTTCCCCTGCTGCGAATTTAGACATTATCCAGAGTATTACAGTTTTACAGAAAAACCCTCCTAGTTCATGCATTTAATTACTCACAAACCATGCATCTTTTGCAAATGATTTGTATATGTAAAATGCTTAGAATTTTGTGTAGATTAATAATATGCCACTCTCACCCATGTTAAAAATGTTTAAACTTGCTGTTTATTTAATTTTGCACCAATGCCATATTAAAATTATTTATTTCATAACTAAATAACCGTAGCTCGGAATTAAATGTTCTTTATATGTAAATGGGGTGAAAAAATGCCTAGTTTAACATGGTCCACTCTATTTTCCTGTTTAACAAACTTAAAATATGTTCTAGGGCAGAACAGTACCAAATCTAAAATATGCACATGAGGATTTTCCGGACCTGTTGTTTGTTATTCCGGCCTCATTTAAACTTGTCTATATAGGTAGTTTTTCATATGCTTCACCCCTTGCCATGTTTAATAACATTTAATATTGTTGAGTACAAAACCGAGATCAAACTAAATAATTGCATGTGGTGTTTCGTCAATATGCAACCTGTTGCATATTGAGCTCCACTTAACTTGTAGTATTGTTTGTTGCACTTTGCCATGCCATGCCTCATTAAACCGTACATGCATCATACTTGTTTGTGCATCATTCCATGATTATGCTTGTGTGTTTACCATGTTGTTTGTTTCTTTCCGGTGTTGCTTCTTAGTTCCGGTAATGTTGCGATTGTGAGGATTCGTTCGACTGCTCCCGTTCGTCTTCTTCATGGACTCGTTCTTCTTCCTTGCGGGATTTCAGGAAAGATGACCGCTACCCTGGATCTCACTACTATCATTGCTATGCTAGTTGCTTCATTCTATCGCTATGTTGCGCTTCCTATCACTTGTTCTTCAAGCCTTCCCAAATTGCCATGTCAGCCTCTAACCTTTTCACCCTTCCTAGCAAACCGTTGTTTGGCTATATTACCGCTTTTGCTCAGCCCCTCTTATAGCGTTGCTAGTTGCAGGTGAAGTTGAAGATTGCTCCATGGTGGACAGGATTTTGTTGGGATATACCAATATCTCTTATATTAGTAATGCATCTATATACTTGGTAAAGGGTGGAAGACTCGGCCTTATGCCTGGTGTTTTGCCGCCCTAGTTTCAGTCATACCAGTGTTATGTTCCCAGATTTTGCGTTCCTTACGCGGTTGGGTGATTTATGGGACCCCCTTGACAGTTCGCTTTGAATAAAACTCCTCCAGCAAGGCCCAACCTTGGTTTTACCATTTGCCTCACCTAGCCCTTTCTCCCTTGGGTTTCCGAAGCCCGAGGGTCATCTTTATTTTAGCCCCCCCCCCCCCGGGCCAGTGCTTGTCTAAGTGTTGGTCCGAACTAGAGCCCTTTGCAGTGCCCCCTCAGGGAAACTTGAGGTCTGGTTTTAGTTGTACGGATTGCTCATCCGGTGTTGCCCTGAGAACGAGATATGTGCAGCTCCTATCGGGATTGTCGGCGCATCGGGCGGTCTTGCTGGTCTTGTTTTACCATTGTCGAAATGTCTTGTAAACCGGGATTCCGAGTCTGATTGGGTCTTCCTGGGAGAAGGTATATCCTTCGTTGATCGCAAGAGCTTATCATGGGCTAAGTTGGGACACCCCTGCAGGGTATAAACTTTCGAAAGCCGTGCCGCCGTTATGGGCAGATGGGAATTTGTTAATGTCCGGTTGTAGATAACTTGACACCAGATCTGAATTAAAACGCATCAACCGCGTGTGTAGCCGTGATGGTCTCTTTTCGGCGGAGTCCGGGAAGTGAACACGGTTTCGGGTTATGTTTGACGTAAGTAGGAGTTCAGGATCACTTCTTGATCATTGCTAGCTTCACGACCGTTCCGTTTTCTCTCTTCTCGCTCTTATTTGCGTATGTTAGCCATCATATATGCTTAGTCGCTGCTGCAACCTCACCACTTTACCCCTTCCTTTCCCTTTAAGCTTTGCTAGTCTTGATACCCATGGTAATGGGATTGCTGAGTCCTCGTGGCTCACAGATTACTACAACAACAGTTGCAGGTACAGGTTTTGTGATGATCATGACGCGAGAGCGATGCTTACTTGTTTTGGAGTGCTTCTTCTGCTTCTTCTTCGATCAGGGGATAGGCTCCAGGTCGGCAGCCTGGGCTAGCAGGGTGGATGTCGTTTGAGTTTCTGTTTGTGTTCCATCCGTAGCTGGATGAAGCTCTTATGTATTGTGTTGTTGTATTCGTGTGGCATTGTATGCCTCTTGTCTGTATCCCCATCTATTTGTAATGTTGATGTAATGATATCCACCTTGCAAAAGCGTTTCAATATGCGGGTCTATCCTTGGTGGGACCTTCGAGTTCCTTTTGGATAGGGTCGCATATTGGGCGTGACACCGGAGGCATGCGACAAAGGACGCCGACAACCATGAACACCGGAGGGACGCGGGTCCAAGGTCGTAGGGGCTGGAGCAACGCCAGCAAGTACCCGCCTTGAGGGGCTTCATGACTGCCACTACTACTATAGTCTCGTCGCCAACCCCGAGAGCCCTCACCATGGCTCGGGGGAGAGGGAGGGCCGCTGGTGATGAAGAGGGTTGCCTGCGGGAAGGCAAGCCGCGAGCACCTCCGCAACCGGCCGCTGTACCGGCGACTTTTGAGGGTTGCAACGACTGTAGGATGATGGATAGAATGTGCACTCCACTGCAATTTCGTTGATGTTGCTAGGAGGAGGAGTTGCCATGACTTTGAGGGTTGACTAAGAACGTGTTCGGTAGCCCTCGGCTCCGCAACACCGCTCCTGGAGTAGCCAGTGTGGCACCGGACGCGTTAGCTTCACGCTTTCTTCAAAGCAGAGCGGAGCGGCCAGTAGGCCATTTTCTCGGAGCGACCGAAGTGAGGCTCCATGCGCTCTGCATCTACGTGGAGCAGGGAGTTGAGAAGTGAGGAGAAGAGGGATGCCAAACATGCCCTAAGGGCGTATTTGGTTGCCCTCATAAGGTCCAACCAGGCCCGTGCGGGAAGGATTCGGCTTGTTTGGTAGCCCGCATACACTATTGGGCCTGCATCGCACGCTTCTTAAAGCACCTCTGGGCCTGGCTCACTGGGAACGCACGGATCGGGAGTTTCTCCAGGGCCAGGCCCGAGCGGTGCACATGGGCGGGCGTGGCTGCACGCGCGCGGCCACGCTCGATAAGTCGCGTTGCTTCCCGAAGCATCGGTAGTTATTAGCCTCACCGCCCCTCACCGCTCCCTCTCCCCACTCTTCCCCACTCTCCCAACTCTCACCGGCGGCGGCGGATCGGAGCAGAGGAAGAAGACCACCAGACTCCATCACCGGCAGTGGCGGATCGAAGCAGAGGAATCAGACCACCGGACTCCATCAATGTCGGTAAGCACTTCTCTCTCTTTGACATGCACGCTTGATCCGATCAACGACGATAGATTCGATCCACGGCAGACGGGAATGGGGAATAGAGGTAGATAAGCATAGGGGTCATTCATACTAGTTCATAGCAGTTCATATGAGTTCATACATACAAGATCGAAATGCATAAGGTAGATTTCAGGATTGGGGGATAGGGGAATAGGGGGAAAGGGGGTACATAACGGACACCGGCTGACCGCGACGGCCATCACCGGTCGAGCCGCTGGCCTTCATCTTCTTCTTCATCGCCGTGCAGACCGGCGGGTCGTCCTCGTCGTCCTCGGCGGAGTCGAGGTCGATCTGCCAGGTAGGATGGACTGGCTCCGGCGCCCTAGCTGGCATGTGCACCGCCTCTTCTTCCTCCTCCTTAGGCTTCCCGCCGATGACCGCCAGCGGCGCGATAGCCATCTCCCAGTACACTGCGGCACGGCGGTCATTAGGAGCCCATTAGGTCTTGTACTTGCACCACTTCTTCCTCTGTTTAGGGTCGTCGGAGACAGCCTGATTCATGGCCCAGCGAATGATGTCAACTGCCATTGCGCCCTTCGCTGGGTCAGGAATCAGCGTCTTCAACTCTTATTTAGTGTCCTTCATGAGAACGGCATTATATTCGTTCTGCATGTCCGGCATGGAGCCGAAGTTCGAGCACACCTCCATGGTGTTCTCGAACTTGGTCCGGTCACCAGCCGTCCACCCGGGGAAGAAGGCCCTCCAGCCAATACCCCAAGGGAAGGGGTTGGCGTTGGAGCTGGAGCTAGAGCTCATGGCGATGGGGAGGAGCAAGGTTGACAGTGAGAGAAGAGAGGGGGTGGGTAAGTAGTGGTGGTCAGGGTGAGTAAATATAGGGGGATGGAGAGGAGGAGAAGAGTGACAGTCATGCCATTTTAACTACAAACTCTTGAATTAGCCAACTCTATGCAGTGCCTGACTCCATGACTTGTGTGCAGATCGAGGATAGCAATGAGATGGGCACAGAGGTGCTCCCGGCCGTTGACAACAAGGGCAAGCAGCCCCTTCACCCAATGCCCGACGAGGTTGAGCTGCCGCCCACCATCGAGGAAGACCCGAAGACGCCTGAGGGTGGCGACGACGAGGGCATGGAGGAGCCCCCCCCCCCAGCAACAAGTGTCACAACTAAGGCCACTACCATCAGGAGGATGGCCCAACTCACTTCTGCAAGGTCATCCTTGCACCGAAGCTTGAGTGCATCCCCATGCCCCTGGACTTCACCAAGCACTTCGTCGCGGTGCTGACGGAGTTCAAGCTCAGGAACAACATCGGCTGCTCCTGGAAGGTGACGGTCAAGCTGATGAACGACAGGGTGACCCTAGATCAGGGTTGGGCCACCTACGCAGCCGTTCATCAGATCAAGATCGGCTACATGGTGACGTTCAAACTCCTCACTCCCGACACCCTCAAGGTCATCATCTTCGATGATGATGGCATTGAGGTCGTCAACAAGTGCGGGAAGCACGACGAAGCCTTTGCCGCCAAGGAGTAGGGCCGGGCCACCTCTTTCGAGCGTACTATCAAGTCTGCTTTGAACGTGATTATGGTTTATGCGTTGAACTGTTATGAACTGTGGTACTGCTTATATCTGAATTATGCTAGTTGATGCTCTGTTGTGCTTATGATGTGCGTTGCCGAAGTGTGGTGGTAACCTCACCAACTAGCCAAAGAGGTTACCACACATCAGGCCTTGCATACAACCAAACACCATGCCTTGGGTTTATGCACTAACATGCAGGCAACCAAACACCAGGCAGTGTGGTTCAGCCCATGCAGGTAAGAGGGCATGCAGGCAACCAAGCAACATGCATATGGTGCATTTGAGGCTGCATTTGCATAGCCAGGTTGGGTAGAGAAGTGTATGCAATGCGGATACTGTAGCGCACGGCAACCAAACACGCCCTAAGTGACTGGTTTGTTGGAGCATGTTGGCTCCGTCGGACGCACAATGTTGAGGCAACTAAACTGAACGCAGGGTTGTTGAGACCCTAATTGGCGACTGATAGAGAGACAACATTCTGATCCCATGCATCCAGAGATGAACATGGACCACGACAAAGAACGTGTAGTATCTAGGAAAACACTCGATGATACAGTACTTCAGAAAACGCGTGCCAAAATTAAAGAACACATTCAATACAGTAGAGAGACAAAAAAGACGGTCATGCCCTTCTCTGTGCATCTCCATTCTCCAAGGGCAATCCGTAATTTTCTCCCGTATCCATAAACGGACAGAGGGACCAGTCTGCGGACACAGATACCAAAGGTCGTCATCCAATGCAATCATGTATATGTTTGTTAGTAAATTCAAATTAAAATGTACTTTGATCCACCCAGTCTGTCAGACCACACCAGTGCCGGATCGCATGTCCGATCACAACCAAAAAGAGGCAAATATGCTAAGCTTTTACATGCCGAATTCAAAAGAACATCAGTCCATGCATTTTTGTCCTGCCGGAACGGCAATCCCAGTCGTCTTCTCCCCAATCAAGGAGGTGACATCGTCGCCGCATAGGCAACCTCTGCCTCTGCGCCCGCGTCCGCGTATGCCTCCGCCATGTCCTCATTCTCCATGGCCGCCAACTGATCTTTCTGCCGCTGCAACATCTGGTAGCAGACAGATTGCACTACGATTCATGCGTCGGCATCTAGAGAGTCCACATTCAAGGTCAACATTTTGGCATCCTCCGCATTGGCGGTGATCTTCAACTTCTCTTCCTCGAGCACGGCTTTCCTCTCTTCGATCATGGTCCTCCTCTCTTCAAGTTTGAGCTTCTTGTCCGTTGCCTCCATCAATAGTTTGAACCTCCACGCCTTTCTTCTCCTCCTTGATGTCTGAGCACCTCACACATGCCTCGACCTTCTTCGCCAAGATGTCCTCAAACCTCTCCGTCAGCTTGGCCATCGCACCTTCTCGCTTCCCCCTCTCCTCCTTCCACTTCTTCCCCCGTAAATTTCTTATAATCCTCTTTGGCAGTTCTTGGGTTGGGTCGGTAGGGTTTAGGGTTTAGGGTCACCGGTATCTTCCTCGTTGGCTTGGGCGCGGTCTTGGCAATGAAAAGGTTCCACTCCGTTGCCCATTCAACTTGAACCAACAATGCATGATGGTGAAGGACTTTGTCGGTGTCAAAACCAGCGGATCTCGGGTAGGGGGTCCCGAACTGTGCATCTAGGCGGATGGTAACAGGAGACAAGGGACACGATGTTTTACCCAGGTTCGGGCCCTCTTGATGGAGGTAAAACCCTATGTCCTGCTTGATTGATATTGATGATGCGGGTATTACAAGAGTAGATCTACCACGAGATCAAGGAGGCTAAACCCTCGAAGCTAGCCTATGGTATGATTGTTATTCGTCCTATGGACTAAAGCCATCCGGTTTATATAGACACCGGAGAGGGCTAGGGTTACACAGAGTCGGTTACAATGGTAGGAGATCTACATATCCGTATTGCCAAGCTTGCCTTCCACGCCAAGGAAAGTCCCATCCGGACACGGGACGAAGTCTTCAATCTTGTATCTTCATAGTCTTGGAGTCCGGCCGATGATGATAGTTCGGCTATCCGGACACCCCCTAGTCCAGGACTCCCTAAGTAGCCCCTGAACCAGGCTTCAATGACGATGAGTCCGGCGCGCATATTGTCTTCGGCGTTGCAAGGCGGGTTCCTTCTCCGAATAATTTATAGAAGATTGTGAACACCAGGATAGTGTCCGGCTCTGCAAAATAAATTCCACATACCACCGTAGAGAGAATAATATTTACACAAGTTCAATCTGCTGACGTATTTGGTGGCGTGACGTCACACCACTACCAAGTCTTTACTCAAATTGTTTTTATTGTACCACCTCAGCGTGTTTAGCGAAGCGGTTTCCTTGGCACGTCTCGTCGAAGCAGAGATCATGTTCCCCTTATTTCGGGATTCCCATCAATACGGACGTGGGTAACCCAACCGCGCCATTGATTGCGGCGCTTGGGAGATAAGCGAATTTTATCAGGCCGATGGGGACGCATGTTTTCGTCCGCCCATATAAGGGGATAAAGATCCAACCCTTTTACCTACGCCTTCTTCCTCCTTGGCTTATCCATCTCCGCGAACTCGAGCTCCAGCGCCCAAGTCCGCACATCTCACCTCAACCTTCTCCAACTATGTCCGGAGCGGGAGGCAAGTGGATGGCCTCCTCCATTATGGAGGGGCACATCCAGAAGCTGCGCAGCGCCGGATATTTGTCCAGCGACATCGCGCACCGGCTCCCCGACGAGGGAGAGCTCATCCCCACCCCCAGGCCCCATGAGAGGGTAGTATTTCTTTCCCATTTCCTCTGCGAACTGGGCTTCCCACTCCATCCCTTTGTCCGGGGGCTCACGTTCTACTACGGCCTGAATTTCCATGATCTGGCCCCGAATTTCATTCTCAACATCTCGGCATTTATCGTCGTGTGTGAGGCCCTCCTCTACATCCAGCCCCACTTCGGCTTGTGGCTCAAGACCTTCAGTATCAAGCCGAAGGTTGTGAAGGGCAGCCAAGCGGAGTGCGGAGGCGCCATGGTGGGCAAGATGCCCAATGTTACTTGGCTTGAGGGCACTTTCGTGGAAACCATTAAGGGGTGGCAATCGGGGTGGTTCTACATCACCGAGCCGCGTGACCCTGAATGGGCAACGGCCCCTGAATTCAGATCTGGCATCCCCATACGGCTCACCTCCTGGAAAGAGAGCGGTCGGACATGGGGTGATTCGGAGGAGCTGACCAGACTCCAAGCCTGCATCCAAAAGCTAGTGAGCAAGAAGCTCAAGCTGTCAACGTAGTCCAGGTCATGCTCATCCGCCGGATTCTCCCGTGCCAACGACGGGGCTTCAATATGTGGGAGTTCGATTCGGCGCAGCACCAGACTTTGAGCGGGATCTTCGACACTACGTACGAAGATGCCTGGAGGGTGCTGTTTACGGGCGCCGAGGCCCCCGCATCCGCTACCGAAGATCGCGGATTCAGCTCGCAGCGTCCGTCTAGCGAGGTAAGTGATTTTGCCCTTTATGGGACACTTGTTTTCCATAGTTTGACTCTATGTGGGATCTAAACTCCCCCTCCTTTGACAGGACTGGCTGAAGAAGGCTGAACAGACTATCTGTCCGGCCCCATTGCCAGAGGACCCAGCGAACGCCCGCTTACGGGGCTGCTGGCTCCGACACCCCACGTGGTGCCGGAGAAGAAGGCCAAGAAGAAGGCCATGGGCACTCGGAAGAGTTCCCGTTTTCAGGTGTCATCGGATGATGACTCCGAGGCAGACTCCTCCCACAAAGGCGAGGAGGAGAAGAAGGCCTCTCCCCCAGCGGGGGGAGGGAAGAAAAGGAAGGCCTCCCCAACGAGGGAGGCCGAAGGGTCCAAGAAGGGAAGGACTCTTCCCCCGGACTGCTCTGCCAACGCCGGCGATGACGACGAGGATTGGCCCCCAAGGGCCAAGCCCCTGGCGAGATCGTAAGTATCCGGATTCCCGAATAACTTCATGATTTTTCTTTTTCGTCACATGGTGTCCTTCTAATGCCGCATACAACCCTGCAGTCCGCCCAAGGATGACTTTCCCGCTTCGTCGAGCGGGTCCTTGGGTGCGTCGGATATGGATTCCCTTCCGACCGCCTCCACCCCCCGTGATACGGACGATGTCGAGGTGGGATCCCGGGAAGGGACCCGCCAGGAGGAGGAGGCCCCGGAGGTGCCGCAAGGCAACCTCCCGGACTTTGCACCGGACTCGGCCCCGGAACCCGTAGTGGCTCCTTCGTAAGAAGGGCAAGACCGTGAGAAGGGCAAGACCGTGACGCCTTCGTAAGAAGGGCAAGACCGTGACGCCGGCAGCCTCCGTCCAACCGGAGGCGCCGGATAGCTTGCTGGAGGCACTCGACGGCGCCTCCATCAAAGAGGAACACCGCACCTTCATGAGTGCGGTGATTCAGAAGGTTCAGCTCGCCAAGAGCGGGCTGACCGAAGCCTGTAGCAGCCTTCTAACAGGCTTTGAGGTAAGAATTTTGATATATGTAAAATAGTACCGCATAGACAATAGCCCCTGATGCTCGGTTCGGTATTCGGAAAGAAAAGCCGGACTGAGGATCTAAAAAGATATACACAGGAGTCATAAAAAATATGTCAATATGGGATTGCAGGCTGTGCTGCTGACCTCTGCCGCACTGACTGCGGAGGTCAATACTTTGAAACAAAGCCTCGAGCGGTCCGAGAACAAGCTCGGTCGTGCCAAGAAGCAGCTCGAGGACAAGGAAGGTGAGTAACACCTTATTAAAATTGTACCTTACAGAAAAGGATTTGGTTGCAAGAAGAATGACAAGGATAACATGGGTATTGCAGGGGCCACGAACGAGGTGGCGACCCTAAAGGAGGCGGTGTCCGCGGCCGAACGTAATGCGACCGCGGAGCGCACCAAGCAAGAGAAGCAGGAGGTGAGGGTGGCGGAGGTACAGCAAGAGCTCCAGGCTCTCGTGGAAAAACATGAGAGTCTGGAGCGCGACTCGAAGACTCGAGAGTCCGAGCTTGCATCGGCTCTTGAGAGTGCCAAAGCCGCTAAGGCCGAAGCCTACAAGGCCCTCCAAGAAATCGAGGCGTTGAAGAAAATAGCAGCGGGTAAGGCATTTTTCATGCAAAGTAAGCATGTGAGTGTGAATTACCTATCACTTACCCGGATTCGGAGCTCTCCAGGAGCGTTCGCAGATCTGCCCCACAGCGTGTCCGATGCTGCCGCTTTCTATAGGGCAGAGGAGGGGAGCTCGATGGAGAAGGTCTTCTGGTCTCAGTATGCTGAGGCCGGACATCTGGTGCCCCTTAGCGACCAGCTGAAGCAGCTGGTCGAGCTCCACAAGGTGGCCGAACAGGCCATGAAGGGCCTCATAGTTCGGCTGTGGCCTAAGGAGGCCATGCCTGGGAGCTACTTCAGCCTTGTGCGGCGGCTGGTGGATGCTTGTCCATGGGTTGAAGTCATCAAGCACTCCGCCTGCATTGAAGGTGCCTGTCGGGCCCTTGCCCGCGCAAAGGTGCACTGGGGCAAGATGGATGCTCAGAAGCTTGTGACGGACACGCCACCGCTGGGCAAGGAGTATCGCACACCCGAGATGTATTATAAGAGTGTCCTGAAGGGTGCCCGCATTATTGCGGGTGAGTGCTCCAAAGATGTAATATTTGAGTAGACTCGCATTTTGTTATCCTGTGCGCTGAAAACTTTGTTCATATGGGCTAAGCAACGCTTGTTAATTTAAAATATTACCTTCTGTGCGGCTGTTTATCAAATCTGAGAGATGGCAAGTCGTCGGCTTCAGCCCCCATGCCACGAGTGCTGGGGTGTTCGGGATAAATTTGAGCACTCTTGTTCCCATTTTTGGGTCCATCTAGGGAGGCGCTCAACACAACGAACAAGGCAACCGGACTTATAATGCTTGAACACTCTCACTTAGCCATAGAATTCTATAATTTTAAATTTCGGCGAAGCCCCTAGTGTTCGGAAGGCCGAATTTGGGGCGCTATCCACGCCTTGGCCGGACAAAGCTGGTTCCTCGCTCTAAGCGGCATAAATCTTTAGGGACTCAAAAAAACCTCTCGAACAGCGATCGGCTCTCGCCTCATCATGACGGTCAGTTTTAGCTTTCTCCACTGAGGCGCTCGCCCAGCTCAACTGGGGCGCAATCGCAGTGGTTCTCCCAGTGCTACCTTAGCCGATACAACGGAACATAAGGTACCAAAACATGGGAGCCGGGCAAACCCAACTATTGACCCAAGACATGATTCGGAGCCGATGCATATAATGCTATAAGTTCGGGGTGCCGCACTTGTGAAAGTGTTCGGACTTATCACACCATGATGCGGGAAACATAAGCCCCTGGTGTATTTAGCCGTACCAAAGTGTACGGATGCAACATGTCATAAATGAACATATGTATAACAAAAGAAATGCAATTGTAAGCAAAAAGGTGCTGCATTCTTTATTCAAGAAATACTGCTGTGAATGCAGAATGATACAAATGGTGCTATAAGCAAGGGATGGGACTATTAAACATGTCCCCCTCCAGGGGTAGGCTGTGGAATGGTGTATAAAACAGATTTAATGCTCGTAATGGAGACCACCTGGATATTCGTCTTAGCCTTTCTCCTTCCCTGGCTGTTGCATCGTGAGTTCGGCAGGTCTGCTGCCGGATAGGGCCTCTGATGAACAGAGTCCTGTGGGTAAAAATAAGAAAAAGAGAGAAAGAAAAAAAAGAACGACACACTTGAGAGCCCCTGGTGTGGTTAAGCCGCATTCTGGGCCTATCGTGGCCGTGCCCCTCCCCCCATGCCCATGGTATCTCCAGAGCGTAATGATGTACGCGAAGGACCTGTCTTGAAATTTTGCAGGGGCTGGGGTTGGGGCCGCACTGCTACGCGTGCTCGGAACGTGCCAGGTGGTCTTGTTGTAGGTTACTCCGGGCGCGTTTAGCCGTGTCCGATCGCTTAACGGCCGGACTCGAGAATTGTCTTAGGAGGCTGCAATGTACTTCTGCCGCGAGAGCGGCTATATGTTCCTCCGTTCGGAGAGAGCGTTCAGTGTTTCCGTTGACCTGATGACTCCTCGAGGGCCTGGCATCTTGAGCTTGAGGTATGCGTAGTGTGGCACCGCGTTGAACTTTGCAAATGCGGTACGTCCGAGCAGAGCATGATAGCCGCTGCGGAACGGAATTATGTCAAAGATTAACTCCTCGCTTCGGAAGTTATCCGGGGATCCGAAGACCACTTCCAGTGTAACTGAGCCTGTACAATTGGCTTCTACACCTGGTATGATGCCTTTAAAGGTCGTCTTGGTAGGTTTAATCCTTGAGGGGTCTATGCCCATTTTGCGCACTGTATCCTGATAAAGCAGGTTCAGGCTGCTGCCGCCGTCCATCAAGACTCTGGTGAGGTGAAATCCATCGACGATTGGGTCTAAAACCAATGCGGCGAATCCGCCGTGGCGGATGCTGGTGGGGTGGTCCCTTCGGTCAAAAGTGATCGGGCAGGAGGACCATCGATTGAACTTCGGGGCAACTGGCTCCATCGCGTATACCTCCCTGAGTGCATGCTTCCGCTCCCTTTTGGGTATGTGGGTTGCGTATATCATGTTCACCGTCCGCACTTGTGGGGGGAAACCCTTCTGTCCTCTATTGTTCGGCGGTCGGGTCTCTTCCTCGTCATCGCTATGCAGCCCCTTGTCGTTGTTTTCGGCAATTAACTTGCCTGCCTGCTTGAATACCCAACAGTCCATGTTGGTGTGGTTAGCTGGCTTTTCGGGGGTGTCGTGTATCTAGCACGAGCGGTCGAGTATTCTGTCCAAATTGGACGGACCTGGAGTAGTTCTTTTGAATGGCTTTTTCCGCTGACCGGGTTTAGAGCCTCTGAATGTGGCATTGACTGTCGTGTCCTCACTATTGTCGCCGTTAATGCGGCGTTTGTTTTTGTTGCGACGCGACCTGCCATTGCGGTCCTTGATATCCGAACTGCCAGAATTTTTACTGAGGTTGTTGCTGCATGCTAGCCAATTGTCCTCACCCGTGCAGAAGCGGGTCATGAGTGATGTGAGGGCTGCCATGGATTTCGGCTTTTCCTGTCCCAGGTGCCGGGCAAGCCACTCGTCGCAGATGTTATGTTTGAAGGCCGCGAGGGCCTCCGCATCCGGACATTCGACAATTTGGTTTTTCTTGGATAAGAACCGTGTCCAGAATTGTCTGCCGATTCATCTGGCTGCTGAATTATATGGCATACGTCGTCAGTGTCTGGTGGTCGCACATACGTGCCTTGGAAGTTATCGAGGAATGCGGCTTCCAGGTCTTCCCAACTCCCAATTGACTCTGCTGGCAAGCTGTTAAGCCAATGCCGGGCTGGTCCTTTAAGCTTGAGTGGGAGGTATTTGATGGCGTGGAGATCATCACCGCGGGCCATGTGGATATGAAGGAGATGGTCCTCGATCCAAACTGTGGGGTCTGTTGTGCCATCATAAGATTCAATGTTCACGGGTTTAAACCCTTCGGGGATTTGATGATCCATTACTTCATCTGTGAAGCATAGCGGGTGTGCGGCGCCTCTGTATTGGGCGATATCACGACGAAGTTCAAGAGAGCTTTGTCTACTGTGTTCGGCCCGGCCGGACTTACTGTGTCCGGTGCGTCGGTTGTCGTCACGTATCATGGGGCGCCCACGCAATCCATAGATCAATCTTGATTGTCTTGCCTTATCCTCCAATATATCTCGCAAGTCCAGAGCGTTCCCCTGTGGCCTTGTGCTTTTCGAGCGATGCCGGGGTACGGTTCTAGTGGAGGGCCTAGAGGCCTCTCTGTCCCGGCCACGGGGTGGTCGGTCAGCCGTATTGTCTGCTGGTGATGCAGGTTCATATGCCTCCTCCTCTAATCGGGGGAGCAGCTTGCGTTTAGGGTAGCTTTTGGAGGGGCGTTCGAGCTCATGCTCTTCGGCCGCGAGGACTTCAGTCCATCTGTCGGCTAGCAGATCTTGATCAGCTCTAAGTTGCTGCTGCTTTTTCTTGAGGCTGTTTGCCGTGGCCATAAGCCTGCGTTTAAAACGCTCTTGTTCGACGGGATCCTCAGGCACGACGAATTCGTTGTCGTCGAGGCTTGCCTCGTCTCCGGAGGGAGGCATGTAATCCTCTACCTCTTCGTCTGTCGTTCTCTCATGAGGGCTGGCGTCTCCGTCCTCCTGTGCTGAATCTTGCTGGAGGGGGTTGTCGTCGGCACTGTCTGGGGTGTTATTATCTCCGGTGCCGGAATATCCATTCTTGCTGTGGCGGGATTTAGAGCGGCGCCGCTGACGTCGGCGCTTGGGCTGTTTCTTGGAGGGGTCATCCTCCGCTGTTCCTTCGCCATTCCCATCCTTTGGGATATCCACCATGTATATGTCATATGATGAGGTGGCTTTCCAGTGCCTAGTAGGCGCTGGTTCTTGGTCGTCTCCGGCATCGTCGTCCATATCGTTGATGTCTTCGGAGTCGAAGTCTAGCATGTCGGTTAGATCATCGACAGTGGCTACTAAGTGGGTGGTGGGTGGGCTTTGAATTTCTTCGTCGTCTGCATCCCAACCGTCCTGACCGCAGTCCGGCCAAGGCTCTCTGATAACGAGAGATACTTTAGCGAACTCAAGATGTCACCGAAAGGTGAGTGTTGAAAGATGTCCGCAGCGGTGAACTCCATGATCGGCGCCCAATCAGATTCAATTGGAGGGGGCACGGGAGGTTCGGAGTCCGGCGAGGAGTCCGGCACCTCGGAGTCACGAGCTTCATGAGGAACAAGGTCAGTGTTCGGCTCTATCGCCGTAGAGGTTGCAGCCCCTGAGGCGGTGTCTAGCCACCCGTCCTCGATCTGCGCAGCCGGCTCCGAATTGAAGATCGGAGTGGACTCGTGTGCGGCCTCCAGGGTACTGTCCGGCTGCAGAGCTAAATCATGTCCGTCGTGATAGTGCGGCGCGCTCGGTTGTGGCTCGAATCCATCGAAGATCAAGTCCCCGCGGATGTCAGCCGTGAAGTTCAAACTTCGAAATCTGACCTGACGGCCAGGGGCGTAGCTTTCGATCTGCTCCAGATGGCCAAGCGAATTGGCCCGCAGTGCAAAGCCGCCGAATACGAAGATCTGTCCGGGAAGGAAGGTCTCACCCTGGACTGCATCGTTGTTGATGATCGAAGAAGCCATCGAGCCTATCGGTGACGACATAGAGGAACTCTCAATGAAAGCACCAATGTCGGTGTCAAAACCGGCGGATCTCGGGTAGGGGGTCCCAAACTGTGCGTCTAGGCGGATGGTAACAGGAGACAAGGGACACGATGTTTTACCCAGGTTCGGGCCCTCTTGATGGAGGTAAAACCCTACGTCCTGCTTGATTGATATTGATGATGTGGGTATTACAAGAGTAGATCTACCACGAGATCAAGGAGGCTAAACCCTAGAAGCTAGCCTATGGTATGATTGTTGTTCGTCCTATGGACTAAAGTCATCCGGTTTATATAGACACCGGAGAGGGCTAGGGTTACACAGAGTCGGTTACAATGGTAGGAGATCTACATATCCGTATTGCCAAGCTTGCCTTCCACGCCAAGGAAAGTCCCATCCGGACACGGGACGAAGTCTTCAATCTTGTATCTTCATAGTCTTGGAGTCCGGCCGATGATGATAGTTCGGCTATCCGGACACCCCCTAGTCCAGGACTCCCTCAGACTTCTTCTCCAACTTCTTGTACACTACACAAGCACGAGTAAGCTACAAAGTGAAACATTATCAACAATGCATATTGGTCAAGTGAGCAACAAAACAATACATGTCCGACTAGTGATCAATAAAACTAAAGAATATCCAGCTAGTAATAAACTTACTTGCTCGGTGATTTGTGCACCGCTAGGCCACCCTGCGATGAGATGCTTCAAGTGCCTGCAATACTTGGACACGGCCTCTTGGATGGTGTACCATCGATGGTTGAGGGACTTCCATTCATGGTTGTGGATGACCGCATCGAAGTAGGGCGCGAAATGCTTGTGTTCATGGAACTACATGTGAATGTTCCTCCAAAAGGTTGTGCCGTTTTGCTCCGTGACATGGATCGGATCAGTGCTAGTGGCCAACCATGCATCACACAATAGCTCATCCTTTCGCATGTTGAAGCTTTCTCCTCTACCCTTCTTCTTTGGATTGTCGGTTGTATCATCCGGATCAT
>NC_057807.1:681661618-681684063 GCF_018294505.1 Triticum aestivum | reverse complement strand
TGCTCTCCGGCGACCCAATTCTACTATTTTTGTTGTGTGCCATCGATGGTCTGGGTGTAGGACTGTTGCATGGTCGTTTGTGTGTAGGACTGCTACTACTGGTAGTTGCCGGACCGGGTGGGATCAGTTCTTCCACCTGCCCGTCCTCATATCCCACTCCTCCTCCCTCGCCTTAGTCGTGGATGATGTCGAGCCTCTCCCTATCCGCGTCGTACACCGGCTCCCCCGCTCCAGGCATTGCAGCGAACAGCTTGAGGGCACCCATCTGCTTCCCGGTCGTCGTTCGTGCTCGAACGAGTTGCGGCGAAAATACTCGGAGAAGAGAGGCGTCGTTTTAACGTCGACGATGTAAGGCACCGTACCGGCGGGGGTTCCGAGCTGCTTGGCGGCGTAGTAGTACGGTGGTTTGTAAGGCTCCGGCCACGACGCCGTCTGTACTGTGTGCGCGCCCGTCTGGTGGTGTCCGCGATGGTCGTGCCGACCGCCTCATCCGCCATGACCTCCACGCCCATCGCCACCACCCTACCCACCGACGACCAACCCCTTCTTGAGCTTCTCCTCCTTTGCGGCCTTCGCTTTGACGCGCGAGTTTTTCGCGTCGTCGAGCTGATCTTCCGGGCGAGCGTGATGCTCAGATCCTCCGGCACCTCCGTCGGCTCCATCTCCGACACGTTCTCCGACGGTTCCATGCGTCGGCGACGGAAGGAAGGCGAGAGTGAAAGAAAAGAGCGGGAATTAGGCAGAGAGCACTGGGGGATGGAAGAAGAGAGTGGGGGATTTTGGCACGAAAATAGTGTGGGATTCTACAAAAGAGTGGGCTCTGCCTTTCTTTTGGGTGGACCGGGGAGGGCAGAGAGCAATGTTTCACGTGTCCGGACTCTCGCAAAGCCCTCCACGTTTTTCTCGCGTTTGCGGGGCTATTTTAGGAATCCAATAACTCCCGAACGTGCGGGATTTGAGCATTTCGTCCCGAACGTTTTGACATGGCAACTTTAGTTCGTAGGAGATGGCAACTTTAGTTGATAAGGGGATGGCAACTTTGTCCTTTTTCGTTTTTTTATCAGAAAATTGTCATGTTTCCCTAATCTCACGCAAAATAAAGTTGTCGTCTAAAAGCGTTCGGGTTGCCATGCTTAAATCCTGAACGTTCGGGAGTTATCATTACCGCTATATTATGGTGCCTTATAAACCAGATAAGAGGGGCCATTTTATTGTAGACGATCTCTCTTTTTTTGCCTACATTTTCTCCAAATATAACGTCGCATATTAAAATAGGTGGAAGGCAACTAGGACGAAATGTCAACCAGTAGAGCGCACGAACAAAACGGTAATGGCATTACGGAGATTATACTCCCTCCATTATCTTATACAAGGCCACAAACTCAAATTACAGGTATCTAGGTAAAATTTAATGACTAGTTTCCAAGCCAACTTTTCTTCTTGTTATCTGGGATCATTAATACGCTCGCATGCATGCAAGGAAGAAATGAAAAGGAAGTAGCACAGTGTCATTATGACTACATGCATGTAAGTATTAAACAAATTGCTAGTACGAGAAAACATCATTAAATTTTGCCTCGGTTAGTGTTAGTGGCCTTGTATATAAGCAAAATGTATTTTTCATAATGGCCTTGTATGAGGGAATGGAGGGAGTATGATCATCGTGCTTGCCAGACTAGTTTTCGCCTATTTGCACCGGTCAAGTTTTTTTTTCTACTTGGGCATGCACGCAAATAACAAAAGATGCCAGGGTGGCAAAGAAAATCATTCGCACAGATCGCCAGAGGTACCGATGGATGGCTGTGGTTGGAACACGGGGCCACCCAATCGCTCCTGCCATCATCTCCCTCCTCTGCACCACTCAAAACCACACCCCTTTCCATCCTTCTACGCCAGCCTCCCTCTCTTCCTCACCCAGCCGGCCATGGAAGCTCTGGCCGTCGCCTCGCCGGCCGCGGCGCGGCCGCAGCCCCGCCGACGATGCCTCGCCGCAGGTTCTTGTAATTCTCAGTCACCCAGCTAATCGAGCTGCATTTCCGTACCTTGCTCTTCTAGCTCCCTCTTGTGTATGTAGTGGTCACGTGTAATCAAGCACCGTCTGCTCTGGGACTGGGATAGCCTAGAATTCGTTCGTTCAGAGAACAGATACACGGTGACGGTGCATCACATCAGTTACAGCACCATAGAGTGGGCGGTGTGCTACATGCACCGGTGGCTGCTAGGTGCGTGAGCAGGGCATGATCTGCCCACCTTCTTCCTCTGGGCAGGGCAGGATGTACTTGGAAACGATATTTCTTTCAGCAATCTGCTTTTATTTCTGATGACATGCCAAAGAAATTGAAGCAAACCGAAAGTCGCATTGCGGTTCTCCAAATTCGCCGTCTCTAGTTTAGGCCCGCCCTTCGCATCTCCTCACCTCTGGTGACGAAACCTTCTTATGCCATTCTCTATGATTTTTGTTTTTCAAAAGAAGCACAGCCTTGATGTTTGTAGATCTCTGAGAAAACCAAGGTTTTGCTTATGGGTGCTTAGTTCAAGTTAGGGCATCTCCAACAGCCGTAAGATAGGTGTTGGTAAATTTGCCACGTAGGATATAGTGATGATGTGGCATGTAATAAATGTGGAGAGAGAGCAAAGTTGTATGTAGAATAACCAACAACCTTGGCACAAGCTTCAAGGTGAAATAGAGAGCAATCACATTTACATTCTCATCATCTATTGGATAGCTTAGATACAACCTATTGGAGTAGTTGTATGATAGCTTGTTGGCTGATGACATGGACAATTTACCAACAGGACTAACATACAATCTGTTGGAGATGCCCTTATGCATGATACTGCATTTGCGAGGAAAGGTCGTGATAACATTACATCAAAGTCAACACTGCCGGAATCGTAATCGGTTCAGAACGCCGTGGTAGTCTCCTCGCAAATCGTAGAATTCTGAACAAAATCAGAATAAAAATGAGCATGACCTTAATGTTTAGTTGTGAGAAAAGAAAGTCTATCTTTGCAGACACTCAGTTTCTGTTATGCATGACAGTGCGCTGGAGACCAAGTTGTGCTAGTCGAGGACACGCCCAGGCTTTCAGAATCTAGGATTTTGAGTCGTATCAGAACTCTCTATGATAAGATCGCAGATCGTGTTGATTCTACTAACCAGAATTGTAGAATTGGTCCGAGCAATTTACATTGTAAAGTTTCAGTATATGTATCTGACACCGTATTACTCCTAGTTCTGAAAGTGAACCGGAGGCCAAGTTGTGCTAGTCGACCACACACCAAGGTTCTAAGTACCATGGATTATGAATCGGATCAGAACTCTATATGATAAGATCGCAGATCGTGTTGTAGTATGGACAACATTGTACCGTGCATGAATCTCCAATAAGTTTCAGTATATATGTGACACCGTTCCCTATTTTCAGGCTCGTCAGGCCAAAGGAGGACGAGCCAGCTACACACCTCCTTCAGCGGCATCACCGTGCAGCGCCGGCCACAGAAGCCGCTGCCACACCGGCGATCATCGTCGGTGGTGGCGATGGCGATGACTTCGCGGCCGTCGATCCAGTTCATCCAGGGCACGGACGAGCAGACGATCCCGGACGTGCGGCTGACCAAGTCCCGGGACGGCAGCAACGGGGTGGCCATCTTCACCTTCGAGCAGCCGTCGGTGTTCGACTCGTCGGCGGAGCTGGGCGACATCACGGGGTTCTACATGGTCGACGAGGAGGGCACGCTGAGCTCCGTGGACGTCAGCGCCAAGTTCGTCAACGGCAAGCCGGCGGCCGTGGAGGCCAAGTACGTGATGCGCACCCCGAGGGACTGGGACCGCTTCATGCGCTTCATGGAGCGCTACTCCCAGTCCAACGGCCTCCAGTTCCTCAAGAAGTAGTAGCCATCTCCGTCCAATCCATACATCATCATCATCCTTGAATGAATCTTTTGATTCTTTTTCTTCTACTTATTTTTTGTATCAAGGATTCCTGACAGAAACTACGTAGCTGCTATCTATAGCTGCATTGAGTTCAGTCATCACCGTGACTGTTGATTTGTGTGCTCTGTGCCTGCGTACCTTGTTCATTAAGCATGAGATGCTTGAGATTCTTCATGCTGCTTTTTCTACTTGATTCTTTGATAGTATGCTTTTTTGAACAATCCTCGCGTGTTTATATTCTGATGATGCCACATTTAAACACCAATAACACATGCTTGCAAAAGCTCATGTAGGTTGTAGAGTGCCTGCTTTACCTCTTTCTTGCAGACCACCACATCACAGAGAAATTGCTGCACCGAATACAGGCTGTGGCACATGTGTTGTGGCGGATGGAAAGAATCGATGATGATCGCAGCAGGGATCGGTAAAATCTCAATCTCAATCTCAAATCTCAATAGAGGAAGGTGGGCTAAATTTACATGATACTGTTACAATATAACACTGTACAGGCCGAGGGTGAACATGTATTAGAAGGGGGTGGTCATACTGTTGTCAATAGCACAGCACAACAGGAAACTAAGACAAGCTCCCTAGACTCCAGGGCACTACATAGTGGTCCGCAACGATGGTGTCTATCATATATCATTCAGGTGTGTGCCCTTGAGCCGGTTGTACTGTGATGCAAAGTACCTGGGCATGTTGACGGGTCATCAGTCATCGATTATCTGATGCCTGTCCGCTTCGGCGTAACTGGCTGAAGACTGATTCGAGGAGGCGCCATGAGCAGTGCTGTTGCTGCCACGACAATGCAGCAGCTGAACCTGGAGGCTCTGGATGAGCTCGGTGAGCTGCTGGATGTTCTTCTCCTGCGCCAGTATTATCTGTGGATTGATACATAAACTTGTGAGTGTGGAATGTTAATTTGAATCCGCACAAAAGGGGTGGAAACAAGAAAACCGCCTTGTGTGTCGTAGTTACTGGCACTGAACACCTGCTTATCAAAAACTGTCGCATGAAGCGCAATACTTCCCTAAAAGTTCTTACGTAATAAAGCAATCACCATACCAGTAAGCCTAGCTGCATAATGTATCAATTAATTGAGGAAGATTGCATACACCTTCTAAAAATAAAGCCGCTGGCTCTTTCTTCAGATGACAAACTTATGCTATTCCTGTTCTACCGTCAGATCCATCACAAAGCATAGGCGTTGAGACAGAGTAATAATTAGCCACATAACAGGGCTATACCTGTATGCTACAAATATCTCAGAACGTGGATAAGTGATCATGAAAATTCCACAGGTTACTCAACTTCTTTACTAAGCAATACTTGCATATGTTGTCAAAGTTTAGAGGGGATGCGCTAAACACAAAACTGACTTTCTTGAAACTGAACTACAGTATGTAATTAAATGGAAAGAAAAAAAGAGGAAATATAGAGCATTCCATCATAAATGCACACAGATTATTCTGAAGACAGCTACTAGTATCATGCCATACAATTTAATATTCCTATCGACACTATAGTAGCATCAGAAAAAAAAAAGTCAGACAGAAAAGTTGGCTGCTAGAGAGGATGAAATGCAACCAAAAGTTGGCTGCTGGAGAGGATGAAACGCAACCAAAAGAACTAAGTTGGTCACACATCACAGGTTTCAATCTGTTTTCACAGAGGACACTTCAGGTGGCGGTTCCAAATTTTCAATCTATGCGTGTTCAAAGTTCTAAAACACTACCATATGCCAGCACCAATTCTTTCGCAACATGTACAAAACAAGGTAGCACAAGAAATAATGTCAATAAATGGTAGTGCTTCCAAGAAGATAATAGATAATTTACCTCTAAATAGAATGGCGGGGGTACGCGCTAAAATCGACCTAGAGCGAGTGCAATTTGACAAACGACAAGAACGCCAGGAGAGCGGGTCACTCACTTTCTCTTTAACGGCATCTTCCCTTACGACCAGCGGTTGCTGCCTCCGCCGCGTAGCTTCGGGACTCGCCTCGGCCTCACCGATCTGCTGCTTCCACTCGAACTGCGATGATATGATGAGCACGAGCAGGAGGAAGACGAGCACGATCGGCCTCGAATTCATCACTCCAGTCAGCAGCAGCAGCCAGAGACCTACAGAAACACATGCCACCGTCAGCTCGTTACAATCTCCACGGCGGCCGCCAGGGAATCAAAACCACAAAACAATCTCTACAGCACACACTAGCCTAATGCTTATCCATGTGTACTACTCCCTCTGTTCCCAAATGCAAGTCTTTTTAGAGATTCCAACAAGGGGCTACACACGGAAGCAAAATGAGTGAATCTACACTCTAAAATATGTCTATATGCATCCGTATATGGTAGTCCATTTGAAATCTCTAAAAAGACTTGTATTTAGGAACGGAGGGAGTACAAAAAATCCCCCAAAATGGACCAAGTCAGGGAACAAGTGAATAACACAAAGAGGCTGGATCAAGTACTTACTATTTATCAAAGTCCAGTGTGTGGGCTAGAGGGATCGTGGTGGCGCGACGAACTCAAGCACAGAGGAGATGGGGAATTTGACTCGAACTGGCGGCGCCCACGGATCGAGGCCCGGCCTGGCCGTCCCAGCACGAGAACCGCCCGGGGGATCCGGCGACGATCTCGCCCAGATTTGAACCCTAGGAGGATAATAAAATTACTGCTGGGTGGAGGTGGGGGGCGGAGATCGAACCATCGCAGAGGCGGGCCGCGGAATCGGATGGCCGGTCCGGCCGAAGCTCCGGGGAGTCTCGCCTCTGCACCGCCACCCGCGGATCAGATCTGCCTCTGCCGCCGGCTTCCAGCCCTAGCCACCGGCACCAACCTCGGAGATCGAGAACTGAGACTGCTTCCTCTCTTTCTCCTCCGCTCTCCGTTCCGCCGCGCCGCCCCCTGTTTTCCTGCCCCCTTCCTTTCTCCCTTCGTGCGGCGCAGTCGGCCAAATGCTGCTGGCTGGAAAAACCGATGACGCGGTGCGTGTGCGATGATACCTTTAGCATCACTGCTGACGTGAAGCAAAGGTAGAACCGTTTGCAAGGCACGTGTGTGTTTCTAGATTGTCAACCGTGACATTCTGTTTTTTTTTGGGTCAATTTGTGACATTCCATGTAAAGAAAAATGAAGCGACCTAATCGTTCGTGGTTATATTTAATAGAAATTCTTCACCTAAAAATTACCTCCCACGATGACCTAACCGTTCATGGTCTATATTCAATATGCGATGCGTATAGGTCGTCGTGTTTGAGGACGGGTTGCATATTAATGCGTCGTGTTGGAGAAGGACGGCATGTTGATGTCGGCCATGTTGATTTTTTTTTTGCTATTTATTTTAAGTATTTGTGATAGTATATAAAAAGTATAGTTTGAAGTAGCATCATAACTTAAGGCAATAAATAAGAGTATACACGTTAATTATGAGGTAGAAATCTAGCTTCTCTACTACTACTATTAAAAAGCGTGAGAGTTTTAGCCTAGGGAAGCCTATGCTTGTATGACCGCTAAACAAAAAATATAGTATTGTATACAAAACGCACAAGAGATCTGCTAAAGAAACCAAGAGATGACAAGTGTTATGAAAACTTCGCCGGAAAGTGCCATATGGAAAGCATCATTAGAGACAAGTCCTTTAGACTACCCGCCACCAACCTCTAGGACCAATGTGATGTTTGTTGGGGGCTATTTGCGATCGCCAAGTGAGGGTTTGAGAGGCTATATACAGAACCGATGCGAGTAACGAGACAACTACCGATGTGGCATGTCGGCTGGGGGAATGTTTCTGTGTCGACCTAGACCCAGTCAACCGATGGTACCGAGGAAGAATGTCGAATCCTCCACCAACAAACCTCCAACATGCACTTTGACATCATCTTGGATCCACAAACAACAACCACCATGCACACCATTGAGAAATAAAGGCACGTCACCACTGAGTGGACGACAAATCACACGAGACCAACCACTCTTCGTGGTGAACAAGAGATCGAGGGGAAGTTATTCAATGTGGTGCCACCCGCGCCGCTCCCTATGCCACCAAACTAAAAACTAGGGCTCCCTCTATGTACAAACTGAAAGTGAAATGAGGCCTCCGAAAACTTCCCTAATAGAGAAATTGAGAGACATGTGTGCACTGAAACTTGGGGACGATACATAGATAAAAGTATCCACATTAACTATGAGGTAGAAATCTGCTTCTATAATATATACTAAGAGCATGTTTTCCCCAAGGAAAGTGTATTAGCATGAAACAAAAAAAAATAGTGCATATGCAAAACACATATGAGATCTGCTAGAGAAATTGAGAGATGAAAGGAGTTATGAAAACTTTGTCGAAAAGAGCCATAGGGAAAACATCATTAGAGATAAGTCCATTAGGCTCTCTGCACACACCCATCCCGCAACCGCCTCCAATCTCCAGATCCACCGTGATCCTTGTCGGGGGCCATTACCATAGCGTGCGAGGCTTTGAGAGGCTATGTACAGAACCAATGCGAGCGATGAGACAAATATCAATGTGTCATGTCAACTGGGTGAATGTCCCTATGTTGACATAGCCCCAGATTCACTGACGATGTTAGGGAAGAAAGCCAAATCCTTCACTGACGAACCTCCACCCGTACTCTTTGACGTGATCGACAAACAACAACCACCATGCACACCACGAAGAAATAAAAACATGTCACCACCCAGTGCACGACAGGCATGCGAGACCATCCACTCTTTAATGTTGCCGTGGTGAGCAATAGATCAGGGACCAACTTATTTTCATGTGACGCCATCCTTTGCCGCTCCGGTGCCACCAAACGAGCCTTCCTCTATGTATGAACTGAAATTTCCACTACTGACGAAATCAATAGATGGAGGTGGGAGGGGTTGAAAACCGTTGCCACAACGTCATTCAACGCGGCCCTCCTCTGCCTTCTCTTAAAAGGGGAAGAGAACGAAGTAATGTTTTTCTTTTCCTACCAAAAAGTAATTGCTTTTTAGTGAAGAACATAATTGTTTTTTTAACACGGTACAGACGCAAACGCGCATACACCTACCTCTATGAGCACCTCCGAAAGACTGAGTCGATATATCATCTTGAGATTTTACGTAGTCACTGTAGACGCCTCGTAGTCGACAGGAACGTCTTCTTCCATTGAAAGCGTATCTTCGGAAATCTTGAAATAAATCCAGGATAAATGCGAGCACCAGGATTTGAATCGTGGTGGGCTGGGGATACCACTGCCCACCTAACCATCCCAACCACAGGTTGGTTCGCAAGAACATAATCGGTTTTTAACTGTACCGAGGACAGGGTTGGCTCCACTCCTTTTTTTTCCCTCTACTAAGAACCTGTTGGTTTCACTCTCAAGAAACTCTACATACCAAAAAAAAAACTCTCCGTAACAAAAAAAAAGAAAAAAACATTGGATACCAAAAAGGGTGCGGCCTGCTTTAGCATTTTACAGGCGGCCCACCCACCCACCCATCCACCAAAGGTTCCGAGGCCACCGAAGCACGCGGCGGCCTGTCTGAATCTGACCCCACGCCCAACGACGAAGATTCCTACAGTCAGGTCCGGCCCCGCCTGTCAGGCCCACCACTAGGGAAAATATCTCGCGCCGCCGACGGGATTTAGGGTTCCAACGTTTCCACTCTGGGCTTCCTACTACTGGTCTATATAAAATCCCCGCGCCACTACTGTACGACGCGGTCTCTCCTCCGCCGATCTCTGCTCCGGTCAACCAAATCCTCCGCTTCCCAAGCCGCCCTCGTCTCCGTCACCGCCCCCTCCCCCTCGCAGGTGAGGTCTCGCCGCTCGCGCCACCTCCTCCGGCGACCAAGTTTCGATTGCGACGGGAGGTGGCTCTCCGGTCGAGTTTCGGCCCTGTTTCCAGCTCGAGCGACCCGCGTGTTTGCTCAGCCGTCGTATAGCAGAGTCTGGTTTTGGTTAGAGAGCGCTGTTGAATCAGGTCGGGTGATTGCCCAGGATTTCCAATAGCCTGCTACTCCGATGCCCGCGTCGCTGCTGCTCCTTCTGCCTCCGGGATTATGAATCCCCCAACGGCACATCTAAGATTTATTAAGCTTACTGTAGCGCTGCTAGGCAGTTCACGCCCCCCTGGATGGAAGAACCGAGCATGCTTTTAGGGCATAATTGCTAAGGAATTATTAAGGCGGCCTTCTGCAAAATTCATTTCCAAACACAGGGCACGTAGAGGAGAGGAAGATCCAGCATAATCGCTTTTCCTTTTATTTTGCAATTTAGCCAGGGCCCTGGGGCATCTCAGGACAGCGAATCTGCGATGCCATTCTGTTTTGATGCCCAGCTTCTATTCTGGCCAATGTTCATAGGCGTTCCAGCTTCTCTTCTGCTGTGCTGCCCTGCTTCTGCTTCCTGTAAACTTTCCCCTTCTCCACAAAAAAGATATCCAGTTTAGCTTAGAAGAGCTAATGATACTGCCTATTGACAAATTGCCATGCTCAGCTTTTATTTTTTTGCTGGTTAACATGTACTAACTCTTTGCGGTACCTAGGAGTACTTATCGATTTGGGGGGTGAATGAACAGAAATATTTGTTGTTCGCCATATAATCTGTATTGCTCTTGTTCTTTTGGCAAGCTCTAACAGTTTCTTACCTGCTCATGTGTTGGATGTGCTTGTTTATCCTCCCAGTGATGGCTGATGAGGATGAGTACCGATGCTTCGTTGGGAACCTGTCCTGGTCCACAACTGATGAAAGCCTCAAGGATGCATTCTCAAAATACGGCAAAGTTACCGAGGCAAAGGTGACTTACACAATCTCTTGGTCATTGATTCTCTGTTTACAATCCAACAACTGCATAAGTTCGAATTATTTTCCTGATCCTACGCTCAGCGTTTGATAGAGCATTGATGAAGCAATTATGCCTGCTACTGGACTATTTTCGTCACTAGTTATTTACTTATTTTGTCTTGGAGATCAATCTTTTCCCCAGTTATATGTTCAACCTTGACACAATAGAGCTTTAGGGCATACAATTGCATATTTATACATTTCCCAGTATTGATTATATCTGGAATGTTTTTTGTTTACTTGCTATTAATTCCTGAATTGTTTTGCAAATATTGGCTTCATATTGGTTGACTGAGTGATGCATTTTTTTTACCTTCACAACTATTCCACATATACGCTTTACCGTTTATTCATCATGAGCTTTTATTTATGTTTATTCTCTGGTAATGTGCAGGTGGTCATGGACAAGTTTTCTGGACGTTCACGTGGATTTGCCTTTGTGACCTTTGATGAGAAGAAAGCCATGGAAGAAGCTATCGAGGACATGAATGGATTGGACTTGGAAGGGAGGGCCATCACTGTTGATAAAGCTCAGCCTCAAGGGGCTGGTAGAGATCGTAACGGTGACCGTGATTTTGATCGTGACCGTGGGTCTCGTGGTGGCCGTGACTATGGCGGTGGTCGTGCGGCGCGTGGTAGTGGTGGGGACTGCTTCAAGTGTGGCAAACCTGGACACTTTGCTAGAGAGTGCCCAGATGGTGATGGCGGGAGAGGTGACCGATATGGTGGCAGAGATGATAGGTATGGTGGTGGTAGATCTGACCGTGACCGTTCTGACCGTGGCGGCGATCGTTCTGACCGTGACCGTTCTGACCGTGGCGGCGACCGTTCTGATCGTGACGGTGATCGATCTGAGCGTGGCAGTGACCGATATTCTAGCCGTAGCCGAGATGGTGGAAGCGGGGGTGACCGTTACAGTCGTGACCGATCAGGTCCCTACTGATGGCCTGGATCTTGAGAAGTGTGTTTCATCCAGGTATGAAAACCCTATCTAGTATCATGAGGTGTGTTTCCTTGTGTCTGAAACTTTGTGATCATGTATTTGAACTATAATGATGTACCGTGAGTAAGCAGATCCTTTATTACAGACCATATTACTGACCTGCTTATTATTTGCTTCCTGGTTAATGTGAGTCACATGGACTTGGCCATAAAATGCTTGGTGCTGGGCCCTACATGTTTGCTTGATACGCTGCTCGGTGGTTCTTGCTTGGTTGAGAGGTGGCTCTTGGTCGCGCTGTGTGTTGATGCTCCATCATGCTGGTTGTGCTCATGCGAGATACGTGGGTTATGTGGGATTGGACGGGCATACCATGTTGTTGTTCCTGTGGTACCGGGAAGGAAACGGTGAACTAAACTTTGCTTGAAAAATTCATCACAAGAAAAGGGGGAGGTGACAATCATCGGTCCGTAAAAGGAAAAGCAAACCGGTAATCTCTTTCAATGCTCTGTTTTTGGGATTGAGTTAAGCTATCAATCTTAAATGATCTTCTGTTTTGGCAGGCCCCCTTTTGGGTTGCTTATTTTGTTCCGGATCGGTTTCGTTCGGTTCTTCCTTCCGTTGTTGTCTAATAATAACCGAGGGCATGTTGGTTGATTCCAATCTGTGGCAGTATACCATAGCCATTGGAGGTCCCCTGCTTCTCTGCAGCCTGCCTAAAAATGATGCTTGTGCCTTTGCCCCTGTTCGCCGGCTTTGTTACCTGGTCACTGGAGTTTGTCCCTGTTGGTCGGCCTTGCTACCTGGTCGCTGGAGTTTGCTAGCTGTTGCTTCCTTGTTTCGTTGAGCTGTGCCGTTCGTCGCTAGAGATGCATCGTTGGGCTGTGTTCGTCGCGAGAGATGCACATCGGAATAATGCTCAGCTACATGGCTATCCTTCTTTGGCAATGCGCCACCGGAGTAGCAGGTTCCGTTAGTATGTAGTGTGTTATAGTGTGGCATTGCAAGTTTACATGGCCATCAGATAGCTCATCTAAAGAGTTTTTCCTTGTTTAAATTTAGTTTACATTGCATTGCAAGTTTACATGTTTGGTCGTCTAAAGAATGTTTTGTTCACTTTACTTGTTTTTCCTTGTTTAAATTCATGAGCTGTTCATCCTTATGTGTGTGGAATTGTTGTGCTAAAAAAAGTGATTGCTGGTTTCACTTGCTAGTACAAGTAAAGTTTGCATATAGTTGGCCCATACAATACAAGTAGCCTCAAGATACCATGATCTGACCATGCCGATGACAGCATCAGTAGAGTGCCTGTCGGTCTGTCACATGCTGAAAACAAATGTCGGCCCCTCGCCATGGCCGGAGCTGGGGTCAGAGCGAGTCCGCGTCGGCACAAATCGCCGGAGCTGGAGTTCAGGGGAGCGCGGTGGCGAGGATGGGGTACTTGTTCTTGGGCATGCGCACCAGCGTCGGCTGCACCGAGGCGTCATCCTCCAGCGCCTTCCAGCTGCACAGAAAACAGACGTCAGAGCTAGACATTGGACACGGTGGCCGGCGGTAGAGTTCGCCGGCGACTTACTCGTATGTGCAGACAAGGTGGTGGGCGAAGACGCAGATCTCGAGCTTGGCGAGGCTCATCCCTGGGCACATCCGGGGCCCGCTGCCGAACCCCAGGAAGCTGTACGGCTTCAGCGTCCCCTGCATATATGTGCATTGCACAAAGTCAGTCGAGCCGTCAGCTAGCCAGGCTGCTCGCCGGAGACGAGGAAGAAAGAAAGGAGACGCACGTCGAATCTGTCGGGGTCGAAGCGCTCGGGGTCGGGGAAGACGCCGGCGTCGTGGTGGATGGACACCACGTCCAGGTTCACGGACGCGCCCTTGGCCACCTCGAAGCCGTCGATGCTGAAGTCCTGCGCGGCCTTGCGCGAGTACCACGGCAGGATGGTGGCCCGCCGCAGCGTCTCGTTCATCACCTTGGTCGTGTACGGCATGCTGCTCAGGTCCGACCACCACAGGTGCTGCGTGTCGTCGCCGTCGTGCGCCGCCCGGATCGCCATGTGCTCCTCCCTCAGCCTGGCGAGCACGTCGGGGTTCTCGCCGAGGAACTTGACGAGCCAGGTCAGCCCCGCCGTGGTGGTGTCGTGACCGGCCACCAGCAGCGTCAGGATGTTGTCCTTGAGCTGCGCGTCCGTCAGCTTCTCCTCCTCCGCCGGGTCCGGCGCGGCGTCGCTGGCTTGCTGGCCGCGGGCGTGCTTCATGAGGAGCGTCTGGAGGAAGTCCTCGCGGACCTCGCCGGCCCTGCGGCGCGCGATCACCGCGTCCAGCATGGCGTACATCCGGTTCCGGCCGCCGAGGCCGCGGTGGAAGGCCGTGCCGGGGAGCTTGAGCGGCAGCGACGCGAAGGAGGAGGAGATGGCCTTGAAGTTGGCCCGGAACTCCTCCTGCTCGGGGCCCTCCGGCTCCAGGCTGACGAGCATGTTGGCGATGACCTTGAGCGTGAACTGCGAGGCCTCGTCGAGGACGAGCACGCGGGCGCGGCCGGCCCAGGAGCCGAGGATCTGCACGGCGAGGCCGTCGATGAAGGCGAAGTGCTTCCGTAAAGCGTCGACGGAGAGGGGCTGCGCGATGAGCCGGCGCAGCCGCCGGTGCTCGTCGCCGTTGGTGGTGAGCAGGCTGGTGGGGCCCAGCACCTGCTTGCCGGTGTAGAAGAGGTTGAGGCTCACCACGCCGTCCTTGCCGGACAGCAGGATCTTGGCCGCCTCCCGCCCCGTCATGAACACCGTCGTCCGCCCCAGCACGTACGTCTTGAACACCTTGCCGTACCTCGCCTGCCGCTCCCGCATGAAGCTCAGGATGCCGGCCGGGTTGGAGAAGGCGGCGATGAAGGCGAAGGTCTCGCCCACCACCGGCCACCCCATGTTCCCCGGGATGCCACGCATCGGGTCGTCGGCCGGCCTCCTCCGCGCTCGGAGCCACAGCAGCCCGCAGGCCGCCCCCACGACAGCAGCCAGCACCTGCACCGCAGGAGATCCAAAGATGGACGCCATTGATGGTGTCCGAGAGAAAGCTTGACAGAGCTGTACGTATCACCATCGCCATTCTTGGCCTTATATATCGTTGTCTCTTGTCCTCCGATGCCTCGTCGTCGTTACGCCCGAGAGGGAGCCATTTGGTGCCATGCCAGGGGTTCACTCGAGTTCCATTGTGTTCGGCTCAGCTAGCTTTAGCCTTTGTCTTTGGTGCTCATTTGGTTGTCCTTTTTCCGTATATTATACACCATGCATACATGGATGTTTACGTGCTCTGTTTTAGCCTTGTCTTCTTCACACAGTTTCCTTGTAAACTGAACACATCACTTTTCTTAGGTTACATATAGAACTATTTTTTGCGACTTGTAGAGTGTGCCGGCCATATGCATAGAGATAAGCTTTGTTTAAAGTTATGCCACGAAGCTCATGTACAGGATTTGATAAGAACTATGATGCCCACAGACGTATTATTTTTGAGGTTACGGTAGCCACGTAGGCGAACATTTGAACAGACTGGTTGGGGGCGTATGTGGTGACTCCAGTTTTTAGTAGGTTTTTGTTTTAGAGAAACAACATATTAACATTGAAGAGAAAAGAAAGTGCAAATACATACAGATGTGATATCTTCTACTCCCTCCGTTCCGAATTACTTGTCGCACGTATGGATGTATCTAGATGTATTTTAGTTTGCCGCACGTATGGATGTATCTAGATGTATTTTAGTTCTAGATACATCCATTTCAGCGACGAGTAATTTGAAACGGAGGGAGTACAAAAACTGGGATAGGACAGATGGCTTAGATAATTTACAAAAAATCTTTCAAGATAAAGAAAACTACAATAAGTCCCTAGGGTCCCTCCATAGACAATCCAGCGCTCGTCTCCAACCTCCAAACACTGTCATGACGCCGATCGGAGGATGGGACAAATCGCCATGATACCCTAGCCCAGACCAGCACCATTGACACAGAGGCTTTAAAAAGATGAAAATGTCTGTTGTGAGCGAGGCACTTGTCAATGTGGCTCGTTAGTCGGGGAATGTCCTCCGTGGCAGACCAGGAGGTGAATCCTTTGCTTCCTGCCGTCAATACCGATGGAGAACGTAAAAAATGCTGACGCCGGACCTTCATCAACCTTCCTCGAGGATCACCAATTTATCTCTACAGTTGGCGCCACCATAGAAGATAACAACCAAACACGAAAATGCACACAAAGCTCACCGCCCCAAACGAATGGCGAGAACATGAGGTCATCGGCTCCTCGATGCTGCCGTGGAGAGTGTCCACGTGGTGAGGGAGAGACCGTGGACACTTTATTCGAGATAGCGCATGCCTCACCATACTTGCACCACCACTCGTAGACTTTCCCCTACCTCTATGAACAAACATCGAGAAAAAGGGAGCCCAACCCCCTTCTCCAGCCGCCGGAGGAGCGGGCGAACGGGAAGGGGAACCGTCGCCTCCTCGGAGTTCACCAAGGGAACCATCGCTTGAATTACCGCCCCTTTCTTTTTCAAAACAGGAAGCGATCTGTAATTCAAGGATGGTTTTACGTTTTCAATAGGTGTTGCGTGAATGTCAGTGGTGATGGTGGTGTGTGCGTGTATGCATCCACATTGTACTCGGTGTTTTTTTACAAACTATGTTTTGAAATTTTAAAATATCTGAAAAGACCTCACACATACAAAATTATAATACACTATATTTGCACAAAAAAAACGAGACTAATTGATTCACCGTAACACGGCAATAGGAAAAAATGAATGATTGGAATGTCATCTCCTCTTCAATCCTATAGGATCAGAAAACTAGGTGATTTTGTATGAAGTAGTGTTTGTTTGACAAACACATGAATTTTACCAAGAGCTTGAGTCAGTGGGTGACATTTTTTTCTCCATAATAGAGTGCAAATGAATGATAAGGAAAAATTCCTAAGGGTTCTAGTTTCATGACCAACCTAGGAAAAATCCATAAGAATTCAAATCCTGTAAGAAAAACTTACAAAATTCGTTGAATCAAAGGAGCCATGCGTTTATTTGTGGTGTACAATGAAAAGATAAATTGTGGGGCTAAAGAACAACTCTCCCTTGTCAGACATTCCAAAAAGCTTGTTCATTTTTGCAAAAAAACAAAACAAAAGGCATGTTCATATACATATTTGCACAAGACGTAAAAACAATGTAATTTTCGCATGGTGTATACATTTTACAGGATATACAATATGCTTAAATAAGCAAAAGTTATTTAAGGTAGAATCACCACCAAAATTGAGGTCATATCAAAACTATTAAGCCTCAAACATCTTCATGTGAAAATTATTTGGAGTTCTATTTCAGCGGAAGAGACATGTTGTGAATACAGCTCACTCTCCGTGCGCAAGAGAGAGAGAGAGAGAGAGAGAGAGAGAGAGAGAGAAGGCTTACTCCATGAGCAAAAAGGAGATAGAGGGGTGGCCATCGGCCTTTGGTCGAGAAGTTTACAACAGCAAAACAAAAAAGAAGAAGCATCATCATACGGAAATGATCTATTCAGCGAACGCGTTGACTAGCATCACAGGAACAACCTCGATTGATGTATGTCGAATGGCTTCGCACTGTCAATACCTCGACAGACTGCAACAACAACAACATTATCACATCCACAGACTGCAACAACCACCTCAACAGCTTTGTCGAAGGGCATCCACAGAAAGGCAGTGTCCTCGCGGGCTAATTTTCGCCAGCGCCAACCTGCTACCAATTTTTCTTCTTGTTATAAAGAACAAGAACACGGTGCACTATCTATCTATTCTAACATACCTGGTCAGCCGAACAGGCTAATAGCTGTTAGCCTGCTACTAGTATATTTCAGCCACTTGTGTCGAGCAGGTGCAACACTACTTGTTCTTTAACCTACGGCCTTGTTTGTGTATTAGAAAAAAATCTTGTATTCTGAACTCTAGGTTACATGGTTGTCTGAACTCAGCTACTTGCAACAGCACCCTCGCTGGCTTGGTTAATTTGGTTGCCAAGCTAATGACATGCACCTTCCCCAACCGTATTGAAAAAAATACATGAGATTACTTACTAAACAACGGCAATTAATATGGATTGGAGGGAGTGGTATTTTGAAGTGACGCATAAATCTAGAAATCATATTTTGACTTGCATGTATCCCAAGTTTTTATTTTTTTAACTTTTGAATGGTTTAGTTGTTGAGAATTGATAATAAAGGTGCTCGATGATTATTTGTTGAATGTACAAAAGAAGTCAAACAAGGACACTTTCATACGTACCATTGGATTTATAAATAACAAAAGCGACAATTTATTATCGAGCATATTCACAAAGAAAGTCTAGAAAAATTGAGCATATTTTATTTGTAGGATTCTCCAAACGCAGGAATAGGAAAAATGGATGATTGGTGTCATCTCCCCTTCAATCCTATAGTATCCGCATGGATTTAGATCAAAGAGTTCTGCGAGGATCATCATAGAGTGTTTGAAAACACAAAAATGAAGGGATTCTATCAAGAGCTTTGCGTTGATGGGATTTTTCACCACAAATAGAGTGCAAATGAATGCTAAGTAAAAAAATCCCATTGGCTCTAATCGCGTGAACCAAATCACCAATGTTGGAAAATTCTCTAAGAATTCAAATCCTCCAAAAAATATCCGGAAGAAAACATCTCTGAATCAAGGAGCCATGCGTTTATTTGTGGTGTATAGTGAAAACACTAAAATGAGGGGCTAAAGAACAGCTCTCACTTTTCAGACATTCTAAGTATGTTCATGTTTCTAAAGAACAGGCATGTTCGTATACTTCTTTTGCACAAACCGTAAAAAAATGTAAATTTTGCATGGAACAATACAGAGCCACAAACATCTTCGTTGTGAGAATTATTTGGACTTCTTTTTAAGCGGGAGAAACATGTTAGTTCCGAATAGTGCTTAGTCCATGGGGAAAAGAAAAAAGGGAGAAAAATGCTAGAGGGGTGGTCATTGGTCTGGTTACATTATATTGCCGGTATCAAGAAGTTCACAACAAAACGAAAAATAAAGAAGAAGCACCATGATAACAGGCAGCAGCGCATGCCGAAAGGCTTCGCAACATAAGACCTTGCGGGCTGCAACAACCACCGCCATAGGGACACTCCAAGCACATGCACATCAATGACTGTCATCGGATTCGTCGTAGGGCATCACTCCGGCCGCCGAGGCAGCATCCCGGACACCGACCTAACTTTTCCCACCACCTTGAGCTTTCTTGCTACCAATTCTTTCTAATAGAGAACAAGCACACGACAAACTATCTATTCTAGTCAACATGCTTGATCAGCCGAACTGTTATATTTTAGCCACTTGTGTCGAGCAGGTGCAACACGACTTCTATGGCCCATGGCTGTTCCTTTCATTTATCACGTTAATTACTAGATTGTACTCCCTCCGTTTCTAAATACTTGTCTTTCTAGAGATTTCAACAAGTGACTACATACGAAGCAAAATGAATGAATCTACACTTTAAAATATGTCTATATATATCCATACGTAGTCACTTGTTAAAATCTCTAGAAAGACAACTATTTAGAAACGGAGGGAGTATTTCGTAGGCATTAGCCACACATATTTATTTTATCGTTTGGATCAACATCCAATCGATCATATGAAGATCAATCTCTTCCATATAAATGTTGACTTGGCACTGAAGAAGAAAATCATACTCATACGTATGATCCTACGGTATCAAAACCATTAGTGTATGATCTAGTATATCAGCGAGATGGTACCTACTACGTAGCTTACCTAAAATACCAAGATGTGACGCCCCCGATTCAATCGTACACTAATCATGCACGCAAATGTGTACGATCAAGATCAGGGACTCACGGGAAGATATCACAACACAACTCTACAAATAAAATAAGTCATACAAGCATCATAATACAAGCCAGGGGCCTCGAGGGCTCGAATACAAGTGCTCGATCATAGACGAGTCAGCGGAAGCAACAATATCTGAGAACAGACATAAGCTAAACAAGTTGCCATAAGATGGCTAGCACAAACTGGGATACAGATCGAAAGAGGCGCAGGCCTCCTGCCTGGGATCCTCCTAACTACTCCTGGTCGTCGTCGTCAGCCTGCACGTAGTAGTAGGCACCTCCAATGTAGTAGTCGTCGTCGACGCTGGCTCCTGGCTCCTGGACTCCAGCATCTGGTTGCGACAACCAGAAAGAAAGGAAAGGGGAAAAAGGGGGGAGAAAGCAACCGTGAGTACTCATCCAAAGTACTCGCAAGCAAGGAACTACACTACATATGCATGGGTATATGTGTAAGGAGGCCATATCAGTGGACTGAACTGCAGAATGCCAGAATAAGAGGGGGATAGCTAATCCTGTCGAAGACTACGCTTCTGGCAGCCTCCGTCTTGCAGCATGTAGAAGAGAGTAGATTGAAGTCCTCCAAGTAGCATCTCCAAGTAGCATATCTAGGTAGCATCTCCAAGCGCATCTCCAGTCGCATCGCATAGCATAATCCTACCCGGCGATCCTCTCCTCGTCGCCCTGTAGAAAAGCGATCACCGGGTTGTCTGTGGAACTTGGAAGGGTGTGTTTTATTTGTCATAAGGTCAAGGTACAACTCCAAGTCGTCCTGTTACCGAAGATCACGGCTATTCGAATAGATTAACTTCCCTGCAGGGGTGCACCACATAGCTCAACACGCTCGATCCCATTTGGCCGGACACACTTTCTTGGGTCATGCCCAGCCTCGGAAGATCAACACGTCACAGCCCCACCTAGGCAAAACAGAGAGGCCAGCACGCCGGTCTAAACCTAAGCGCACAGGGGTCTGGGCCCATCGCCCATAGCACACCTGCACGTTGCGAGGGCGGCCGGAAGCAGAACTAGCCCCCTTAATACAAGAGCAGGCTTACGTTCCAATCCGGCGCGCGCCGCTCCGTCGCTGACGTCTGAAGTGCTTCGGCTGATACCACGACGCCGGGATACCCATAACTACTCCCGCGTAGATGGTTAGTGCGTATAGGCCAGTAGCCAGACTCAGATCAAATACCAAGATCTCGTTAAGCGTGTTAAGTATCCGCGAATGCCGAACAAGGCCAGGCCCACCTGTCTCCTAGGTGGTCTCAACCTGCCCTGTCGCTCCGCCACAAAGTAACAGTCGGGGGCCGTCGGGAACTCAGGCCCACCACTACCTGGATGGAGCCACCTGCCCCTTCAGCCCCCATCTCCAAACAGTATCACCAGTAATGTAACAGTGTAAAGTATATAGTATATGCCCGTGATCACCTCCCGAAGTGATCACAGCCCAGTAGTATAGCATGGCAGACGGACAAGAGTGTAGGGTCACTGATGGAATACTAGCATCCTATACTAAGCATTTAGGATTGAGGGTAAGGTATCAATGACTGTAGCAGCAATGACAGGCTATGCATCAGAATAGGATTAACGGAAAGCAGTAACATGCTACACTACTCTAATGCAAGCAGTATAGAGAAGAGTAGGCGATATCTGGTGATCAAAGGGGGGGCTTGCCTGGTTGCTCTGGCAAGAGAGAGGAGTCGTCAACTCCGTAGTCGAACTGGTCAACAGCAGCGTCGGTCTCGTAGTCTACCGGAGAGAAGAGGGGGAAGAAATAATGAATACAGAGCAAACAAAGCATCACAAAATATAATAAGGCAATACGCGATGTTCGGTGTGCCCTAACGCGGTAGTAGGTGATACCGGTGAAGGGGGGAAAACATCCGGGAAAGTATTCCCGGTGTTTCGTGTTTTCTAACAGATGAACCAGAGGGGGAAAGTTGCGGGTTTGATATGTTAGGGGTGTGTGGTGGACGAACGGGCTACGTATCCGGGTTCATCTCGTCGTTCTGAGCAACTTTCATGTACAAAGTTTTTTCATCTGAGCTACGATTTATTTTATATTAATTTTAAAAGATTAAAATCATTTTTAGCATTTATTTAAATATTTTAATGCAACATTATCCAGAACAGTGCACGCTGACGTCAGCATGACGTCAGTAGTCAACAGAGGCGTTGACTGGTCAACTGACGTGTGGGACCCACTGGTCATTGACTGTTTAGCCTAATCATTGTTTAACTAATCTAACTACTGTTTAATTAAATTAATTAGTTAGTTAGGTTAATCTAAATATGATTAATTAACTTAATTATTTCCTTAATTAAATAATTAATTTAATTATTATTATTATTTTAATTATTTTTATTATTAATTCTCTCTTTTTTTAAACGTTTTGTGCGGGGCCCCCATGTCAATGGCTCAGCGAGAGCCTTAGCGGGCGTTCGGGTAACGGGCACCGGCGTCGCTCGTGCGAAGACCGAGACCGACCCGGGGTGGGGGCAAGGCAAGGCCGTGGCCTCTCGAGGGCGCCGGCGCACTGCAGTAGAGGCCGGTGCGGGTGCGGTGGTGGCTGGGACAAGCGCGGCCCGGCGAGGTGCTTCGCGCGGCAAGGAACGGGGACGGATTGCGGCGACCGCGGCGCGGTCGGCCGGATCGATGGCGATGAGCAGCGGGGCAGAGGGAGTGGCCGGCGGCAGCGCCAGCGGTGGGGAAAGGGGTGCGGCCCGGCGGACGCAGCGGCAGGGGCGCAAGAGGAGCGCGGGCAGTGGCGAGGCGGGCGGCCCTGAGCAGCGCGCAGCAGGCGCAGGCGGCAGCACTAGCAGGGAGCGGGGCGGGGCGGCGCGGTAGTGGGCCT